>NC_092872.1:545147704-545310204 GCF_028372415.1 Notamacropus eugenii | reverse complement strand
TCTTGTCCTTGAAGGATAATGTCTCATCTGATGCTTCCTATGAATCTACATCATCATCCTTTGGAGGGCAAGCTTTTGTTTTCTTTCCAGAGAACATAACTCTCCTTTTCTAAGATAAATAAAAGATTAGGACTGGCGTGTCCAGTGAAAGTAATGAAGAGAAACAGAAAGATAAAATTTCAACTTCTTAAATGTATTTAATTTAATTTTCCATTAACAAGCATTTGCTTTCCCCCTTTCATCCCCCTTCCATGATTTAAATAAAAGAAAGAAAAAGAAAATACTTGTAACAAATGCATAGTCAAATAAAACACATCCCCACATTATCTATATCCAAAATGTATGTCTCATTTTGCATCTTGAATCTATGATTTCTCTGTCAGGAGGAGAGTAGCAAGCTTCATCATTGTTCCTCTCAAGTTGTAGTTGTAATTTTCATTGATCTGAATCCTTAAATTTCTCTTTACAATGTAAATTTTCTTTACAATGTTTTTATTGCATACATTATTCTGAGTCTGCTTATTTCAGTCTAAATCAGTTCATACAAGTCTTCCTAAGTTTCTCTGAAACGATGTCATTTCCTATGTCATAGTTGTATTCTATTGTATTCATGAGCCATAATTTGTATAACCATTCCCCAATATAGAGGCAGCTCCATAGTTTCCAGTTCTTTTCCACTACAAAAAGAGCTGCTATAAATATTTTTGTGTTGTTCTTTTTCTTTTGCTATTTTTAGCTTATAGGCTTAGTAATGATATTGCTTATTCAAGGATTATATAGTTTTTGAGTTTTGCCCATATAGGTTCTAACTATTTTGCTGAAGAGTTGGGCCAGTCTATAGTTATTCAAGAATTTTATAAATTCTGTAAATTTCATCCTAATATACAAATGGAATATTCAGTTGGTTTTCAGTTATGCCCAACTCTTTGTGACTCCATTTAGGATTTTCTTGGCAAAGATACTGGAATAGTTTGTCATTTCCTTCTCCAGTTCATTTCACAGATGAGGAAACTGAGGCAAAGGGGATTAAGTGACTTGGCCATGGTCACACAGATAGTAAGTGTCTGAGACCAGATCTGAACTCAGGAAGAGTGGTCTTCCTGACTCTAGGTCTAGTATTTTATCCATTTCACCACCTAACTGTCTGTGTGTGTGTGTGTGTGTGTGTGTGTGTGTGTGTGTGTGATAAAGTTAAAAATAATTATGGTCAAAATTAGCATACGAAACTATAGGAAAGTGGAAAAAACCAAGTGCTAGAGGAATTCAGAATGGAAGGGGGAACATTTCAACCTTGTCAACATGAAGACCACTATCCTGGGAACTTCAATATACTTTGGAAAGCATATATGCTGGCAGGCTAAATTATTTTCTTAT
This sequence comes from Notamacropus eugenii, assembly GCF_028372415.1. NCBI lineage: Eukaryota > Metazoa > Chordata > Mammalia > Diprotodontia > Macropodidae > Notamacropus > Notamacropus eugenii. The sequence continues at coordinate 545,308,830 of NC_092872.1, read as the reverse complement.
AGGATTTCAGAGTAAGAGATTTGAAAGGAAACTCAAAGAGAATGTGGTCCAAATGTACTTGAACAGGAATCACAGTTGAATGATCACTTGGCAAGTGGATATCCAACTTTTGTCACAGGATCTTCCTCTTGAGGCATTCCCCTTTACTTTAATTATCTTTAATTGAAAGATTTTCCTTATAGAAACCAGAAAAATATCCCTCTGCCCTCTTTAAGAGCCTCAGTAGTATTATCAGTCTCTACTTCAACATGTATTCTCCAAAGACAGGATGAGTTCCAGGAGGAGGGCAAAGATTTACCCAGAAATGGTGGAATTGGGTACATTATGACATTTTTGTTTCGCTTTTAGAGTTGTAATAAAAAATAAAATAGACAAACAACAAAATTAATAATACTAATAATAATATCACATCAAAATTTTGTATCACTTCAATTTGTTTTCCTTATAAGGCAGGTAGTAAACATGTTATTCTCCTCATTTCATAGGATAAGGAAACAAACTAAATGTGTTTCATTGACTTGCCCCAAATCACATAGGTACCTCAATGTCTGAGCTGGGATTTGAAGTCCTATTTCTCCTAACCTTAACTCTTGTATTTTATAAACTGTCCCACACTGCTTTCCCAAACAAGCAAATAAGTCCATAAGTGCTGATCACCATTTTACAGTTAGGAAAACTAGAGTAAATAGAGATTAAGTGACATGCCCAGTGTTGAAAAGCTAAGAAGTGATTGAGGACAGATTTCAAGTCAGAATTTCCTGATTCTTCCTGGACCAGGAAAAAGAAAAATACTTAAGAAGAATCAAGAACCAAAGACTCCTGGGGGAGAAGGTTTCACCATTATCTCTCACCAAGGTTATACCATCAGAGATGCAGATGAAGACCTTGACTTGAGAGAATGGTAGAGGTCACCTATGACCTTTTGAATGCCCTTTCGAAAAATAATGGAAAAGCCTCCCCTTTACCACTTAACAGACTAGAGCCAGCTACTGAATGTCCCCCAAGTTTGAGCGTCTTTCCAGGACAGTTGTTTTCCTTATACAGCATCACTACTATCCTAGAAATTTGTTCTTCTCCTTCTCCACTTGGGGAAGCAATATCATTTAAGTGGCATGCACTGTATATTCACCATACATGGTTCAGTGGATAGAGCACCACTGTAGGAGTCAGGAGGATCTGAGTTCAAATCTCACCTCAGACACTTGACTCCCACTAGCTGTGTGACCTTGGGCAAGTCATTTAACCCTAATTGCCTCATCTTGGGTCATCTTCAGTCATCTTGATGAATATCTGGTCACTGGACTCAGATGGCTCTGGAGGAGAAGTGAGGCTGGTGACCTGCACAGCCCTTCCTCACTCAAAACAAAGTCAAGTGCAAGTCATGTCATCACTTCTCTGATGGCATGGTCTTCTTCAGCAATGAAGGACAAACACACGCAATGTATGTCATGCTACAGAAACACAGTTGTAGATACATAGACTACTAAGTCCTGTAAAGGACCTTAAATACCAACTAAATAAAAAAATCATAAGATCATAGAATCATTGCTGGCAGAAACAACAGAGGTTGTCTAGTCCCGGACTTCTTAAATGTTTTCCCCTTCTGTCCAGCATTAGTTGGCATTGCATGCCTTGAGGGCATGCACAGTGCAACGAGTGTATGCTTTGTGGTCAGAAAAAAGCTGCAATTAAATTGTGGGATACACCACTAGCAAGCACTGCTCTCTGATTCATTATGTATTTCATTTTTAATTAATTTTTGATCATTGTGAGTTCAGGTACCTTTTACTCTTATCAAATTTCTTGTGACCCCATATGAGGTCTGGACCCACAGTTTGAGAAGCACTGATAGTTCAGCCCTCCCATTTTACAGAGGAGGAAACTATCACCCAAGATGATAATGTGATTTGCCCATGATCTCATAACAATAAGCAGCAAAACCTATATCTGAGCCCAGGTCTTCTAACTCCAGAGACAATGTTTGCTCCATTCTATCTTCATGATCCTTCAGATAGAGAATATGAATCTGTTAGAGACATGAAAGAACTGACTTAGGGTCACATACTTGATTGGTCAAAGAAAGAGAATTGGAACCTGCTTCTTCTGACTCTTCCAGTTTTATAGCATTGCATTCAAAGTTATTGTCTGTGAATTCTAAAGTTGAGCAGAAAATAAAAGGAATTCAGTCATTTTCAGTCTTACCTGACTCTTTGTGACCTACTTTGGAGCTTCTTGGCAAAGATGCTGGCATGGTTGGTCATTTCCTTGTTCAGCTCTCTGTACAGATGAGAAACTGAAACAAGGAGGGTCAAGTGCTAGTCACACAGGATCACACAGCCAGTAACTGTCCGAGGACAGATTGAGTTCAGGAATTGGAGTCTTCCTGACTTCAGGCCTGGCACTCTGTCCACAGTGCCACCTAGCCATGGTACTACACTGAAGAACTTGAGGAGACGTTTAAGAGGTTTGTGTTTATTTTAGTGACTGCTTCTATTCCTGGGTTGGTGATAAGAATGAGTATATACTTTGAGCCCCAGTAATCTCTCCTGTGGAAATTCACCCAAATCACAGATAACTAATCCCAGGGAACTAAACTTTCTTAAAAAAATGATTCATCTGCACTTAAATTTTATTCCCACAGGCAAGGTGAATAGTAAAATGGAAGTAATTATAGTATCTTATATACTCCAGGCTCCATACTTCCCTTGGGCCATAGTTGATGACTGAAGGATATCTGGGGTGAGTCTAGGGTGTGATTCTGAATGTAGAAAACAAAGTTTTATCTCTTCCCTGCCTTGGATAACTCTCCTTCATAAAATTTTTCTTGCTGCCACCAGGTGGGGATATGAGCTTACCCTGCCCACCCTTTAGTGGAGAGATCCCCTGGGTAACCATGCTTCAACACTGAAAAAAAAAATATGCTATTTTAACCACACAATAAAAAACTTGAATATTAAATAAGACTACCTAGTATAAGAATAGATAACAGATAGTGAAAACCTACTGAAAGCTCTGGTTGAACCAGAAATTGTTTTCTTGCCATCTCTTTTTAAGGTTTGTATTTTTTCCCCACTCTCATACTAGGTAGAAGTCATTTCCCCTTTAGTCTGAGAGTACTTTTGTTACTCTGTGAAACACTTCAGAATTTACTCATTCATTTAACTTATGTGGATGGAGAACCTGTCCTTTAAGGAAGGGGAAGAGTTACTGTTTCTTTGAAGGCATCCTGGGGAGAATCTTCTACTCCAACCATACTCCTTTGCTTTAACATCCTACTCCACATGTTAACTCTTCATAAATGCTGTATATTCTATTTAAGTTTAATTCCACAAATGTCTCTTTGTATCTGGCCTGCTGTGTATAAGTCCCCATTCTAAGTAATGTAAAGGATGCCAATGCTCCAAAAGATCTAAAATATATTAATAGGGACATTTTCTAAGATCCTTCACAGTTCCAAACTCAACTTCACAATATGTTTAAGAAAGCTCTAAGACATTATAGAAAAATAGCTGAGTTTAAAAGCTTATCAAATGTCATCTAACCCACCCATGCCTGTCAGTCTTTAGGTAATGAAGATCTGAGCAGGGGATAGAGACAAGAAAGAAGGAGTGAAAGAGTTGTTAGGGAGATAGAATTCATAGGACTTGGGGACTGACTAGATGTGCACTGTGAGGAAGAGCGAAGAGTTAAAGTTAACTTCAAGATTTCAAGCATTCAAGACTGAGAGGATGTTGTTATTATGAATAGAAACAGAAAAGTAGGAAGGAGAGTTAAGCTTCCTGCAAATGAAAGTATACTTTTTTTTTTTTTAGCCATACTGGTGCATGGAGAGCATCCTAATGTGTATATATATGTATATATATATATATACATATATATATATATATATGTATATATATATACATATATATGTATATATATATACATATATATGTATATGTATATATACATATACATATATATATATATTATATATGTAATTGGCAGTTAGAAATACGGAATTGGTGCTGAGGAGTTAGATAAAATTGGCAACTAGTAACAAAGCAAGTTGATAGCTGAATGTATGGGAGTGGATGAGGACATCAAAGGAGAAAGGATAGTACTAAAAGAGGAGAGAAAAGGGGAGGAAAGAAGAGGAGGGCTAAGAAATGAACCTTGAGATATCAGAGGTAAGGAGGGAAGCATTAATGTAAGACAAAAGATTTTTAAAAAAAAGAGAAAAAACAGCAAAGGTAAAAGAAGATGGGGGTAAAAAAAGTAGGGGAGTTAGACTAGACTTTTAAAGTCCTTCTTAAGCTCTTCTCATTTCATAAATATCTGAATCCATAACCTTGATATCTTAAGCTTCCTGTTTCTCTAAAACCTTGATTTTGGCTCATCTATTTTGACCCTACCCCAATTATAAATTCACTGTTCTTTGTCAAGTCACTTCCTTCATACAGCTATTTCTCCTTTATTTCATTCCAGCTCAGTATCTGCCTTTTTGATGACTAAAATCCAATTCACTTTATGATTGTTCCTGCCAGACAGAATCACATATGAATGCATACAAGTCTACACATATTTGGAGAGGAAGATATGTATCCCATTTGATGCCCTCTTTTTTCTCCCCTTCCCCAAAAGAAAACATATGTACAAGCCCTAACGTGGTTTCCATAAGCAGAGATGAAGCTTCAGATCAGAGTATCAGTATCATTTCATACACTTCAAAATAAATTTAACCACTTCTTTTCTTACGCTTTTTTTTCTGCCTGCAAAATGGGAATGATGACGCTAGCTTACAAGTCTTTTTACCACATGACAGTGTTATGAAGTAAGTCTGGAAGTTTTGTTGTGCTGGTCTATATAAATATGAGATATTAGAGATGTTATTAATAGTCACAAGATAATTGCCATTCTTGGAGTTTTCCATTATGTAATAACATCTTTGCAGACCTGGGTGGAATTTTGAATTGTCAACATAAATTATACATTTTAATAATTCATTTACACCATGACACAGAAATCCCCTTCTCTCTTTCCAACATTTTTTTTTTCAGTCCTGCCGTCAACACAGTTTACAAACCATATTCAAATGTCAAGGCAAAATGCAGCTACTAAGAGAGATATGCCAATCTTATTCAGGGTGTATTGACACTTCTCAAGCAAAACCCCCTAATTAGAGGATTCTGTCCAGAGATGAATTTAGGAATGGAAGGCTACCACCAATTTAAAGTCAATTTCTCTGAAGATGGATTTATGGATTTATTCTTAAAACAACTTGAATTTTGTTCCACTTAAATCTAAATATTTCAGTTGATAAAAGGGTAAGCTCTTTGAAGGCAGGGACTGTCTTTACTTTTGAATTTCTGTCCACAGCACTTAGTATAGTAAGTGGCATATGGTAAGTGTTTAATAACTGTGTGTCGATTGTCTCAGAAAATGGGTGCCTGCTTCTGGGGTTTGTGGAGAATCTCCCCATAGAACCTGCTGGTTCCCCATGGCAGCTAAATGGTATAGTGGATAGAGTATTGGGCCTGGAGTAAAGAAGACCTCCTGAATTCAAATCCAACCTCAGACTATTATTAGCTGTGGAACCTTTGATTAATAAATTTATCTTTCCCTGCCTCAACTTTCCCAACTCTAAAACAGGGATAATAATAGTGCTTACCTCAGAGGGTTGTTGTGAGATTCAAATGAGATAATTTTTTTAAAGTGCTTAACACAGAATCTGCCCCTCCCTTCTAGACCCAGAAAGCAAAGTCTGTTAATGTACATCATAAAAGGCATAGTATGCATACAAAGAGCTATCCTAAGTTACCTTGAGGAAAGGCAAGGGAAATAGAAAAAAAAAAACATTCCATGCCTTCAAGATGACTCTTTTACATTGGAAATTTGGCATCATACTATATACTCACATTGATCTAAAGATGGAAGGGAACTCAGAGGACACATAGTCCAATCTTCTCATTTTATTTATTTTTATTTTCTTTCAGTTAATAAAAATCTATCTTTTCTCTCTTCCACTCCCTACTCTCTGCCATTTTGCAGATTGTAAAGATGAGACTCAGCGAGTTAAGTGACTTTCCCAAGGTCACACAAATAGTAAGTATCTCCTACGCCATTAATGATCAGCATTCTGTCAAGAATTCAGAAAGAAGCAACTGCTAATAAGATACACTCAACTTGTTAATAAGAATGGGCTAACATAGGGAGTGAGGTCCCTGCTATGGAAATGCATATGGCGGGGCTAGGGAGGGAAGGAGCCCTACAGTGTAGGATTTACCGTCTCATTGGCCTCCTGTAGAGATAGATAGCGAAACTCCAAAGGAAGGGAGAGCATTTCCCCACTGATTCTTGATTTTTTTTTCTGAGTAATCATTATTTGACATTATATTTAAAATGCTAATTTTATCCTTTCTAAGAAGTGCACAACCTCTGTGCAGATTTTAGCATCCTATTTCCCCTCTTCTCTCATCCTATGCAGTGAGTCTTCTTTAGCAGTTTTCTTTAGGACTAATACAAACTCAGTTGTAGGGGCTGGACAAAAGATCTTCCTATGAGAATCTTTAAATCAAATTGATCAAAAAAAATAAAAGATGAAACTAGACATAGACATTATTGTCTACCACATGAAAGTGCAGATAAAGAATCTGGATATTTTGAAGGTCTATGAGATTGATATCTCCTTCCTGGTGATTGGTGTTGTGTAGATAATTCCACAGCACATTTTCTTAAGTATGTGTGGAAATGACAGTTGATTAGTTTTCTCTGTCTCCACTGAGGACAGGAGGCTAGTCACTAAGCTTAATCTAGGGATTGTGCGTGAAAAAGAAGGAAGAATTTCCAGATGAGAGCTCATATCTAAAAAACAAAAAACTAAAAAAAGAGTCAATGGGCCAGGTCCATCATAACATAAAATTTTTATCTCTGGAGGTCTTTAAATGACAAAAATTATTTACTGAGCATTGACTAAGTATAGGGCTGTGCGTTAAGACTTATTCGGGAAACTAAAAGGGATAAAGCCTGAATCCTGCTCTTGGGATGCTTAGAATTTAGCCAGGAATATAAAATTCATATTTTTTTTTTTTTTGCATTAAGTACAACAATCTTTTGTGGTAGCAGGAGTTTAGATTAAGCAATCAACCTTGGTAAAGTTACAAAAACATCAAATGTGGAGTAAGATCAAATCCTGCTTCTGCTACCTAAGTTCTATGTGACCTTTGGCAACTCATTGCCACTCTCTTGGTCTCAGTTAGTTAGAATGTAAATGAAAGGAATAACAAGAAGAAAATGAACACTGTATAATTGTAATGACCCACATTGACTTTGAAGAAAACATAAGGATCTAAAGTTCCTTTTTTTAAGACAGATGGGATACTATTGGTATAAAATGCTGCATATGCTATCAGATACAATCAGTAAGGTAGTTAATGTTGCTTAATTCACTATTTTTTTCTGTTGAACATAAGGGAAGGTTCACTGAGAGGGAAAGAGGAGGGAGTATATCTATACATGTGATGTAAAAAAGTTTTTTTGTCATGGTTCTCTGGTCTACCTAGTATCAGAGAATAAGTATGACCTACTATGAGTCTCCAAAGGGAAGATGAGCTTTGAACCTTCTCCTACCCAAAGTCGGCATGAATCAAAGAGAGGATGACCCTGCTATTGCACGCATCTCAATTATGTCCCTCGTCTCCTGCTTTTAGATGAAAGAGTAGGTGACTTTGTGACCTTTGACTGATTGGGAGAGTCAACTACCAGAAGTGCAGGAACTAGAATTTGTTGTTTTTATTGAGGTGTTTCAGTTGTGTGCAGTTGTGTCCAGAACCCAGAATATGTACCAGGATTTGCCTGAAATCAGAGATTAAGGAACAAAGTCCCTAGTGACCTGCTTTAGGAGCCTACCAGTAGGAGAGATGTGGATTCATCCATCTATCACTTATACTGAATTTGGTATTGAACTTGTGGAGTGAATGTTATATAGGAACCACAATAAGTTGGATCCCACTTTCCCCAAGGACCAAGATAATATAGGAAACAGTTTACCCCCAGCTTTTTGGGAAATATGTCTGTGACTTCCATTTTTGCTATATTCTCTGTAGTATTCCTCATCAAAACTTTATTATTATTTTTAATCTATTTTGCCTATTCATTCATTTACCCACTTTTTTCTTTTATTAATTCATTCATTAATCTGTTTATTTGTTCATTCAGTCATCTATCTATCAGCTAGCTAGTTATTCGTTTATTCATTCATTCATTTGTTTAGATGTTTATTTTAATGAAGGAGGAGAATTTGCTGATCCTTAGGACCATTTCCATTATAACTTCCATGCTGTTTCATAAGACCCCTTTTAGGTCTAACATTTGAAGATTATGTCCAACAACTTGTAATACTCTTTGACAAACAAAATTTAGGGGCATGAATTTCTGATTAAGTACAAGCTGAGAAAGTTTATTACACTTTTCAGCAAATGCATTCCCATTTAGGTAGCCAGTCACCTCAGCACTGACACCTGTCTGTCTGCACCTCAGGCTCACTAGACCAATTTCTTTCTTTTAAGACAATCCTCCAAAACATGACAGTTGCAGTGAAGTATGAGGAAATAAATAAGATACACTGGCTTCCCAAGTCAACAGCTGTGACAGAAAATGTATCAAAATGTTTTTAGGATGTGTGTGTGTGTGTGTGTGTGTGTGTGTTTGTAAAGTCCATCATTTTTTGTAGAGATTCCTATTTTTCTCAATTCAGACATAGGGAAAACAATTAATGACAAACTTGCAGATAGAGGACTTCCTTTAGTAAAGATGAGAACTGGAGTTTTGGATTTTTCTGACCACTGGGCTGCCATGAGCACCACACTCTGGTCTTAAGAGGTCAGGATTTCAGACTCAGGAAAGGGTTCCCTAGAGTGGACTTGGGGCAGCAGATTGAGCTATGGGATGAGAACATTTCCAGATGATTAGAAGTCAGACAAGGAAAATTTCCCTTTCACTTCTTATAACTCTTGACTACGATATTGGAATTCACCTATAAATCATGGGACTTCCCACCAAAATCAGTTTCAACCTCTCCTTCTGACTCCTCGACCAGTCATGCTTTAGAAACTGACATTTGGTTAATCTGGTTCTTTGCTTCTTAGAAAAGAATAGACAAATAGGATTGAATATTCGTGTGTGTGTGTGGAGAGAGAGAGAGAGAGAGAGAGAGAGAGAGAGAGAGAGAGAGAGAGAGAGAGAGAGAGAGAGAGAGAGAGAGAGAGAGAGAATTAGTTTTCTTTCTTGAGATGGACAATGGAGTCATCAAGGCATCCTTGATCTCCTGGAATATAACCTCCTCTTGCCATATAACTTGGAAGATTTTAGTAAGTTGAACAGTGGACCTCCTGATTTGTATAACTCTGCTGGGATTGAATCAGTACCAGGCATTATGCTGACTTTATTATTGTATGCCTCACAAACCTGGACAGTCTATCAGTGACATGCCGGAAAATTGAACCTTTTCCATTTGAATTGTCTTAGGAAGATTCTGAAGGTCATCTTGTAAGATAAGCAGACAGTGAGGTCCTTTCTCAAGCTGAACTGCCAAGCATTCAAAGTCTGCTGCAGAAAGTACAACTCCAATGCACTGACCATGTTGTTTGAATGCCAAATGCATGTTTATCTAAAATACTATTTTACAGAGAACTCATAAAAATACTCACCCAGAAGTCAGAAGAAGCAATACAAGGACATTCTCAAGGTCCTTCTGAAGAACTTTGGAACTGATTGTGAGACATGCTGGCTGTGGACTGCTCAGCATGGCATCCCTGCTTCAGTGAAGGTGCTGAGAGTTATGAGTAAAGCAGAATTGCAGTAGAATAAAGGAAACTGAGATGTGCAAATCTAGAGACATTTCCATCCCAAATATTCAAGTGGATTATTTGTGCCCAACCTGTGATAGAGCCTTCCAAACCTGTATTGGTTGGATCAGCCACAGCTGGACTTTGATACATACATGGTAATGTTGTTGGTGCTCTTTGAATATGAAAGTTGAAAAATAACAAAAAGACATATAATTATTTTTTTTAAGGTACAGTTGAATTCAGGTCTACACTGAGCAGATTAAGTTTGGAATGTATCCCATGCATCAAGAAGGCAAAGATGAGGAATTAAGCCAAAAAGGCAGAAAAAATTCACAGACTTCCAGGAAAATGTTGAGGTGGGAGGGGCAATAGATAACTGGGAGGACAGGGAGAAGAATAGTATGAGGACTCTGCAAATGTTAATTGTTCTGGGGTGGTATCTAGAGAAGATCTGAACACAAAAATATTATCTTGTGCCACTAGAGGGCATTTGATGAGCTTTTAAATCCAGCTATTTTTCTCTAATGTCTTAGAGCTTTCTTAAACATACTGTGAAGTTGAGTTTGGAACTGAGAAGGATATTAGAAAGTATAAAGCCTCTGCTGATCTGGTGGCAAAACACACACACACACACACACACACACACACACTCACAATACATACAGATATACATATGCATACGCAGCTACATATATGCATGTGTATGTGAATACCCAGACTGAAAGCTACTTTGTAGTGCAACCATATGTATGAAACACCCAGACCAATAGTCACAGGACCGATTATAGGTGAAAAGACAAAGGAGATATAGGAATGCCAGACATCTGTCTCTTGACCAGGGGCTGGATTGTTGGGTTCATTAATATCATCTGGTCCTTTATGTTAGGAACCAAAAGGGATGTCATTTCTGCCCATGATGATGGAAGTGCAACTTGGTTTTTTGAACTTTCAGCAGCAATACTGGTGAGGGCCACAAGATGGCAATGCTATAAAAGTAGATAACCCATTGGTTAAAAAGGGAGCTGTGGAACTTCCCACAGTGTAAAGCAGCAAGAGGAACTTTTGTTATAGTTTAAATGACCAAAAGGGGTATTTCAAGAACATCTGTGTTCTCAAAATTCATATTGGAATTAAAATGCTTTTAAAACAAATTCTGGCAATGTTTATCTATTTTAAAACTTGGAGGGTTGTGAGTTTTTTCATCCTAAAAAAGTAGTGAATAGGATCTCTGCTGCTTACGGACTCAGTACATGTATCCTTATGTACCAATTTATGAGTCATCATCATCGCACGGTGAATTTCCACAAAGCTAATGATTTTGCTATTGTTCCAAGCCCATGACTTGATTGATAAAGATAATGCATAATTTTTAAAAATGATTTTCTATTAATGTGCATTTGTGACTATTCTATGGCTTATGGTTAGAGAGAGTTGGCATAGGGCAAGAATTTTTATAGCGTCACAAAACCAGTAAGTGGCTAATATAGGATTTGAACTAGGTCTTCCCAATTCTGAGGGAAGTTCTCTATCCATTGTCACAATATTTCCAAGCTAAATGATAAAAATTTTTTTGGCAAAAACTGGAAGATGTATGCTTCTATCTATATGCAGAGATAGATAGATAGATAGATAGATAGATAGATAGATAGATAGATAGATAGATAGATAGATAGATGATAGCTGGTTCCAGTGGGTGAAGATTCAGAGTTGAGCTAGTATATGACCAGTAGAGAAGAGAGGGAGAGATATCTTTGAAGGAATCACTTGGGGGAGGGGGAAGAGGAGGAAAGAAGCATCTCTTTTTCTTTCTTCCCTCCCGCATTGGCTCATTGGGTCTGACTGTGAAGAACTAACAATCTTCCTATTGGGATCTTGGCAGTATCCCTGAAACAGTGGCTGAATTGGAAGCCAAGAACAGGCTGGGCACATATTCATAGAGTCCCATAGATAATTAGGAGAATATCTTGAGCAGTCCAGCAAAAGGAATTCCAGGAGCTGTGAGTTATACTATTACTCCATGTGTTTTTTAAGATTGAGCCCACTTCATCCTCCCGCATATTTTATATGTACTGGTAGGAAAATTGCCCCCAACTGTTCTTACTATACTACATTGGCAAATATGTCTGTTTGTAGGCTAATTAAGTTTAATTGAGTAATTGATTACCAACTCATCAGTATAATAGGACTGAAGAATTATATAACTTTAGGAAGATAATCCCCAGCCTCTCAGGGTTAACCCCAAGAACTTTGTAGTCTTCCTTGTCCTAGGAATCTGACTAGTTAGGATAACTCTAGAAAAAGAACTCTAGAATAAGATTATAGGGAAATGAAAGTGAGACATCTATTTGAAACAAAGGGAGCTGATAGAATTTGAGAGTCTCTGACAGAGGAGAAGAGTTCTTTAAGGATTAAATTATATTGACATAGGTACCCAATACATAGTAGTGAATTACCACAGTAATCTAACATTTGATAAACCTAAAGATCAAAGCTTTGGGGATCAAAACTCATTACTTGCTAAAAATTGCTGGGAAAACTGGAAAATAGTTTGGCGGAAACAAGGAATAGACCAACATCTCACACTATGTACCAACAAAAGGTCCAAATGAGTACATGAATTAAACATAAAGGATGATATAAGCAACTTAGGGGAGCTTGGAAAATTTCACCTGTTAGATCTATGATCTAACATCATCTTATATCTCTATATAAAAACAGAGAGGATCATGGAAAGTAAAATGTATAATTTTAATTACATTACATTTAATTACATTAAATTAAAAAGGTTTTACAGAAATGAAACCAATGCAGCCAAAATTGAAAGCAAAGCAGGAAATGGAAAAAAAAAATAGAACAGGTTTCTCTGATAATACTCATTTCTCTACTATATAGAGAGTTGAGTCAAATTTATAAAAAATGAGTCATTCCCCAATTGATAGATGTTCAAAGGATATGAATGGATAGTTTTCAGAATAAGATAAAGAAGTTACCTATAGTCATATAAAAATGCTTTAAATCACTATTGATTAAAGGAATGCAAATGAAAACACCTCTGAAACACTATATAATATCTTTCATGTTGGCTAACATGACAGGAAAAAATGACATTTGTCAGAGCAGATGTGGAAAAATTAGTACACCAATGCACTTTAGGTGGAGTTGTGAATTGATACAACCACTCTGGAGAATAATTTGGAACTATGCCCAAAGCTCTATAAAACTGTGCATACCTTTTGACCTAGAAATATTATGACTAGGTCTGTATCCCAAAGAAATAAAAGAACAATCATAAATACCTACATGTATAGAGATATTTATAGCAGCTCTTTTTGTGGTAGCAAAGAATTTGAAAGAGATGGGTGCCCATCAATGGGGAAATGACTGACTAAGCTTGTAGTATATAATTGTGATGAAATACTGTCATGTTATAAGAAATGATGAACAGAATGGTTTCAAAAAACTTGGATAGACTTACATGAACTGATGCAAAGTGAAATATCAGAACAGGAAGAACATTGTACATAGCAACAGCAATATTGTATGATGATCAACTGTGAATGACTTAGTTAGTCTGATCAATACAATGATCCAAGATAATTTAGGAATTATGTTGAACAATGCTATCCACTTCCAGAGAAAGAACCAATGGAATCTTAGAGCATATTAAAACATATTTTTTTACTTTATTTTCTTGTAACTTGGCTAAAACAGAAATATGTTTTATGTTATTTCACATGTATAATTCATGACATTTCTGTCACAATGGGTGGGATGAAGGGAGAAAATTCACAACTCAGTTTTGTAAAAAAATGAATTTTAAACTAACTAAATAAGAAATTTAAAATTTAAAAATGTGCAATAACAGCAAATAAATAAAGTAATGCTAGCCCAAATTAAATATATATATTTTAAAAAGTTGGTAAATACTAGGTGCTTTTCACCCAAAATTTTCAGTTATATCGATTTGCTCCTAGAGTCATAGAAGTAACTGCAAGTTGGTTTCCCTGTCTAGATGGCGGTGGGAGGATATAAGAAAATATGTGTTGCTTTTTTCCCTTTTTTCATATAGTCTATTAGATGGTGAGGGAAGATATCCAGTAATGGAGGAAACAGTTGCCATCAAAAATAGCATACTGTCTTTTAGTATAAATTTACTTCTCTACAAATCCCTATTGGTCCAAGTTGTACTTATGAGTTGAAGTAGAAGAAATCTATCCCTCCAAGTGGATAAGGGCAGCTATAATGCCTTCTCTCCCCTCCCTAAATCCTCCTCTTGTCTAGATTAAATTTCTTCAGTTCCTTCAGTTGATTCTTATGTGGTACATTCTTCAATTCCCTCACTATAACATGTTATCTTACTCTGAGAAGACTCAATTGTCAATATCCTAAAAATATATTATATAAATGGGCAGAGCCCTGTGTTTTGATGGAATTATGTCATTCAGAAACTAGAAAAGCAACATTGAGACTAAAAAAATCATCAATTTTGTGATAATGTATATATATATATGTGTGTGAGAGCATATATGTATATATATATGTGTGTGTGTGTGTGTGTAGACCCACACATATACATATAAACACATATACATATGTATATATGCACTCATATATATATACATACACACATATATATGCATATACACACACACAATTTGGACACTAGACTTTTCTACATTCAGCCTAAGATGCCTTTTGATTTCTGGCCATTTGTGCCATGCTTTCAATTCTTGAATGTGGACGTCTTTCAGACAGAGACTCCTGTATTGTTACCCTGCTTTTCTTTCTCCCATCGTATCAGTACACACCCCAGCATATGCTGGGAGGGCAGGGGGGGTGGAGACTGCTATCCCAGGTTCTTAGATCTGCATTTATAAAAGGAAAGGTAACTTTTGAGGAGTCAATAATCACTTTCATTACATTCAACATACAGGCACCAACAGACAGGCTTCCTGTTGGGGTTGGAAGCTCAATTCCGTGTGGACAGTCTCGGGCGGGTAAAGGTGGGAACTTCTAAATCTTAGAGCTCTCACGAGACCCCCCCCAGGAAACAGCTGGGAATCGAGGTGAACCGAGCTATCTCGTGTATTTCCGCCTCTTCCCGTGAGAAACGTGATGGGAGAGAGATCTCCCCGCCCTCGAGATTGTCCCAGATCTGGGCACACTATTGTTATCTAACAGCACGGTATTTAGATGCAAACTATGCGACTGGAGAGTTAAGTAGGATCAGGGAAGCCTGAAAGCTCTCTTAGCACGTGAGGAGCCAAAGAGGACACAAGGCTCCGCTTTTCCTCTTCTCCTTCTCTCCCCTCCCCCTCTCTCCCTGTTTGTACTTCTACTTCCAATCTCTTATTGTAAGATCTTTGCCTCCTTGGGAGATTCTTCTATCCCTCCTAAGGAAGAATTTCCCTGCACTTGTAACCAGAACCCTGAAATAAAGCTCAACCCTTGTTCGACTCTGGAACGTCCTTTCTCTCATACGAGTATCCGGTTTGGCCAACCGAAGACCTCGGGAGGTGAGGTAAGAAGACTCGGGTAGCCCACAGGCCTCTAGGCCTGGCAGCTTCCAATTGTCTGAAAATTACATCCATACATATATAGCTATCAGAGAGGGAAGAACCAACATCTGGATTTTTAAAGCTGGGGCATTGCTTAGTGGCTTCCCAGAGTCTCATCTGGCATGCAAACCTTCTTCCAAAACTAAGTCCCAAAGCAAAACCTCCCCTCAGAATATAGTATATATACTCTTTTCAGAATCAGAAGACAGGACCCTTTATGACCCACTGCCTTATTAGCAATCAGCAAAAGGTGTGGTCCTTCATAGGAAACAAGCCTCCTCTAATCAGTCCTGCTTCAGTAGTCCCACCTGAAGTCTGTCAAAAGGTGGGGAAAATTTTCAACTCCCATTACATCCCTCCACTACCTTACTGTTCTTATGGAGATGATTTTTTGAACCCAGGTGAAAGACTTTATATATGACCATTATGAAATTTTACCTTACTATATTTGACCAACTCTGCTAGTCTATCCAGATGATTATGAATAGAGTGCTTGTTATAGAATGTGTTTGCTATCATTTCTAAGTTTTATTACCTGAAAATTTGAAGAATGATAATTTGATGCATTGTATAAATTGATAAAACTTTAAATGATATTTTGATAAACAAGCCCATGCCTTCATAAAAGCTATTGATAAAAATGATGAATGGCATAGAGCCAAGTGCAAATCCCAGGGCCGTTCATTAGAATCCAATCCAATAAACATTTACTAAATACCTATTATATGAAAAACACTGTGCTAAGTCCTGAGAATACAATTAATAAAAAAAAATACAGGCTCTGTCCTCAAGGAGCCTACAATTCTAATGGGGAAATATACAAAAGGAGACATGAAATCCAGGATGGAGAATGGGGGGAGGAACCAGTGTATAGGAGACCCAGAGTGGAGTACACCCAAAAATTCCAGTTTCTGCCCTCTATAAAGGAAGGCATTGGAAGGAATTTGGTATTATAGCCTCTAGCCCTCCAGAGAGGAAAGGAGGCCCAAGGAAGTGGTGCTAATGAAGGCCTGAGTAAGCAGCATGGTGAAGCAAGGTGAAGTTATCAAAGGTGATGAACTTTCCCTGGAGAGGGCATCTGGTTCTACGGAGTTGAAACCTCCCTTGATCTTGATATTTACCTATTAATGGTTGTCTATTCATAGAGTCAGGTCATCTGACTAGTTTATAATCTTACTGCATTGTCATCTAGTTTTACATAGTTCCATCACATGCAGAAAGCAGTCATTTTTTAATTTGTCTTCTCTCAGCCAAGTATCAGAAGATGCAAAGTTGTATCTTTTTTTCCCCTATTTCAGTTGATCCTACAGTAGTCTACAGGCTGTAGTAAAGGGCAGAAGAATAGAGTTTACACAATGGGAAAAAAGAAAGGTTTGAAATTATTGAACTTGGGCAGCCTCAGAATAAAAAGCAAGATTTGAAAATACCAGTATTCATTCTTTACTCCCTTTACAGTAGGACAAGTGCCAAATATTATGTTTTGACGGGCTAAGGAGAGGAGAATTCTCAACTGGCAAGTCAGTCCTAGGTGTGTGCATAATAATCATTGAAAAGTAAATAATTCTTTACTCTCAGTTTGTCTTAATGTTAAAACTTCTATTAAAACACTCATAAAGGTGGCTTCCAAACAAGGTCTCAGAATCAGCCTTCTGTGATGGAGTATGACTGTCTTGTCCCTACTGTGCATCTGACATCTGCTTGACAGTGATGTGCACAGTCCCTCACAGGGAGCAAGCGCTTAAATAAATATTTGCTGAACTGAATTAAGTTTTCCATATTTGAAAAGGCACTTGCAATAGCACTCCAAATTATTAGGTTGCTAAACTAAATTGTTCTGTTTTACAGTCTTATTCATCATGTTTAATTTAATTTGAGACTGAGGATGGCTAATTGGGTATGTGTGCAAACCTTGTGCAGAAATACCCCTAAGGTAAATTAAACCTAATCAATGGTCGAGCAAAAGCGACTCTCAGGGAGTTAACATTTCAATTAATACTCATGGTGGATACATTCATGTAAAAGAAGTTTTTCATTAAATTTTATACTTTCCAGGAAGGGGGAGGGGAAATACTATGTTTATTCCATAAATGCTAAAGAATGAATTTGATTCCAAAACTAAAAAAAAATCTTAATGAAAATTTAAATGAATTTCCTTCTAGGATTTCTTATGTGAAACAGAATGAAGTTGACCTCTCACTTAACAATTTTCCTCTTCATATCTCCATTCTGGGCACCAGGTCACAATTTCCTGTGATTTATAGGCAAGGACTACTATAAATATATTATCCTCTTAGACTTGATTAGAGGCATGTGTGAAAATGCTTTCTTCACTGACCAGTCACTGACTACTCCTGACAGAATCACAAAAAGGAAGGGATTTTTCAGTGAAGAGTGTATCAATCACCACCATGAGTTATGCCCTAGTGAAAGCTCTAAGCCAACCAGACAGAGAAAGCAGAGCTGCTGGTGCCCCAAGGTTATGCTTAGCAGGCTGTAACATAATCAAATGTGATTGGATGGCATGGCAAAAGCAATTTACCAAGGTTGAACTGGTTAGTGTCATGTAGCTGAAGAGGGCCCTGGCTTCCACTTTTGGTTTTTTTCAATCTCAGTATTATCCTTTATTCTTCATTCTACTCGTATATCCAATTTGTTGTCAAAACTTGTAATTTTTAACCTTCACAGCATTTCTCATTTATACTCTTTTCTCCCTGCTTACAAAGCCACCAATCTAGTACCAGCACTCTTCACCTCTGCCTATTCTATTGAAATGACCACTTAATTGGTCTCCCTGATGTACATTTCCAATTGCTCCAGTCTGTTGTTGTTCAATCATTTCAGTCACGTCCAACTCTATGACAATATTTGGGGTTTTGTTGGCAAAGATATTGGAATGATTTGCCATTTCCTTTTCCAATTCATTTTAAAGAAGCGGAAACTGAGGCAAACAGGGTTAAGGGACTTGTGTAGGGTCACACAGCTGGTGATTGTTGACCTCTCAAAAGTTGCCTTTCCTTTTAGAAAAGCAGATCTAAGAAACTGTACAGCAGGTACTCCTGGAGGTGTCAGGGTGCTTACTTTTACAGTCTTCTGGCTTTCCTGGCTTACTTCAAGATTTAATTGAAATCTCACTTTCTGGGAACCCTTTCTCAATCTCTGTCTCTTTAGTCTCTTCTCTCTCTTCCATTTTTTCTCTCTCTCTGTGTATATATGTATGTATATATGTGTATACCAATGCATATATATTTATACATACATGTATAAATATATATGCACATTAAATTTACGCTATATATACATACATACATATATATATACAAATATACACACAAGCACAAATATACATACATGTGTCTATATTGTGCATATGCCTATATATCTGTATCTATTTCATCTTGTATTTGTGTGTTGTTTTTCTAATTAAAATATGAACTCTTTGATATAATGGCCTGGATTTCTACCTCTTGTTGTGAGCAGGCATCAGGATGCATGGCTGATTCAGTTCTCCATGGAGAAGAGGCTGGGGAGTCTTCTATTTCTGGAGAATCAGCGACATGTAGTGCCTTGGAGAGATCTGGATCATAAATAGACAATAGGTAACTGGTTCCGATTATCTGGCCAACATGGTGAAGCGAAGCCTATTTGAGTGACTTCATACATAGACCTGGAAGCATTCAAAGACTCTGGTCCACAGAGCTGATTACTGTGTGGTCTGAGTCTTTCATTCTTGTGACATTTTCTATCTGGAAGAGTGATTATGGACCTCAGGCCTTCCCATTCTGAGGCCAACATGTGGCCTGGCAACATAGGCCTATGCTCTTTGACTCTTTACAATTATTGTTATTTTTGTGTTCTATTTTCAGTGGAAGGAAAAAGGAAGTTACAATATCATGACTTTGAACAATCCACTGGGAGGTCTGGTAATGGAGTCCATCTTGAGTTTCATGATTAGTGAGTGCCAAGGAACCAGGAACAACTTTGAGGTTTATCCCGACAGCAACTATGCTGAGGATTCATTGGATAGCAGTGTCACATTTGGACTTTAGGTAATTCCAATGCTATATAAAACTGTGGTAGCTATGAGCCCACTATCCCTAGAGACATTAGTGGAATAGGGGATAATTTGTCCTCATTGCATTGGAGGAAATATTGATATCTTTGTTCTTTCTCTAGCTGTGAAATAAATATCCTTTTGCAAAAACTAATCAGTGCTAATTGGTTAAATGAAACTAGAATAGTTGTCCTTGATGGCTAGCAGAGTGGGGAGTTCACAAGAATTCATGCCTGAGTTAATACCCTTAGAGACAGACACTCCTAATCCCTCAGGGGAATACCTAGAACCCCCTAAGTGGTGCAGTGGAAAGAGTGTTGGACCTGTAGTTAAAAAGACTCATCTTCAAATGCAGCCTCAGACCCTTACTAGTTATGTGACCCTGGGCAAATCATTTAACTCAGTTGGCTTTCAGTTTCCTCATCTATAACATGAGCTGGAGAGCTCATGATGAAGCATACTGTTTCCAGAAAAGGATTAATATTGCTTGAATACAGATTGAAGCATGATATTTTTCCACCTTCTTGCACTGTTTTGTTTTATTTGAGTTTTCTTGCACAAAATGACAAATATGGAGACGTTTTACATAATTGCACATGCATAACCTATATCTGATTGCTAGCTATCTCAGAGAGGGGGGAAGTAAAGAGAAGGAGGGATAGAATTTGGAGCTCAATAGTTCAAATAAAAATGCTTTTAAAAAATTTTATAAATGAGTTGGAGAAAGAAATGGCAAAGAACTGCAGTATCTCTGCCAAGAAAACCCCAAATGGGGTCACAAACGGTCAGATGAGACTAAATAACAAACACAACCACATATAGAAACCTGAGGTAGAGATGTAGTTGGCCTCACCTTGAATCCTCAGTGATGATTATAGTGCCTAGAACTTAATAAATGCTTCTGGGCTGACTGATTGTTTACCACTAACTTACACTGGGACTTTGTCCAAATTAGTCAACCTTGCTGAGCCTCATTTTCCCCAATCATAATATGAGAAAGATTAAGACTCCCATGCCTCCTTCACAGTGTTATTGTAGGTATCAAGTGAGATCAGGAATGTAAAAGTTCTATAAAAAGGATAAAGCAGTATTTGATGAGAAGGAATTTTATTACTTTAGTGACCTCAGAAATAATGGTACCCTGCTATTCTCTGATTCTAGATTTTAGCAGAACAATACATGCATCTGTGGATCAGTAAGTGGTATGTATTTTCCTCCTGTAAACATTCATTATTTTTAAATATTAACAGCTGGCACTGTTTTCAAAATAGTTCAGCACATTTGGAGTCTTAATTACTTATTTTGTTGCCTTTTTGTGTAGCAAATAACTTTTGAAAAATCTTTAACTGTATTTAAGTTGGTTATAAGGAATATTTTATTTTAAGGTTAAAGTTATAACTTTAAAACTTGAACATCAATAAAGCTAACAATACATGACCAAACAAAGCTGAGGACAGAAGAGTCTGTCCTAATACAAGCTGATATGTCCAAGAAAGGGAGCAATAGCAATGAAACAATTGTGAGTGAACACAACCACCTCAACATGTGGACAATAACATGTGTTGTCCAATGAACCTCCAAGTGGATTTTCTTTCTTTTTTCAGGAATGATTTGTGAAGACCCTATAATTTTTAGATTTTTGAAAAAGTATCATAAATTCTTTATGATTTTGAAGAGGCTTAGAGAATCATTTAGTCCATGTTCTCATTCCTAGCAGTTTAACTTTGGATTGTTTGAGCAGTTCCAGGGGTAAAGAACTCACTAATCCACTAGCAAATTTTATTTTATTATTTAAAAACATATAAAAATGCTTTTTTATTATCAAGAAATAGCTCTAGGAACTGGACCTATGAAGACAAAGTAGAACAAAATGTCCCTGTCCTAAAGATGTGTCAAGTCTATTGGGCAGCCAATTCTATTGCTGAAGAGTTCCTATTGCTCTTAAATTCTTTTCATAGTATGCATACACAGGAAGCCCTGAGAAGACTTCCTTGTACCAACTCTCTTTCTGGCTATGTTATCCAAAGGACAAGCTGATTTTATTTTGTGGCAAAATGATCTATTTTCCCATAATATTACAGACAAAGGCACATTCATGAAGCAAAAATGAAATAATTTAATATGCATTTATTAAGTACCTGCTCTGTGGTAGGCACAGGGGATGTCAGGACTACTAAAAGATACATAGATTTTCTGAAGACAAGAAGAAAGAAGAGAGCATGATGATTTCTCAGAGATGATGAAAGTGACCAGATAACTCAAATAACCAGAGGTTTCAGTTTGAAGTCAAATAGTTAGAATTGCTTGAGGCCAGGAGTTCTAAACAAGGAAGTTGCACATAAAACTGGATTTGAGGCTTTATTACTTTGTGAGTGTCAAAACTGCAGATGGAGCCGGGGGCCATGGGAAGGCTCAGGAGCAATACCTCATTCCAGATATGAGGCAGTAAGAAGAATACTGGGATTCAGAGCCTACCCATACCATGACACCTTTCTAGCAGCGTGCCTGGGTTGTTGACACTTTTTTCTGTTGTACTGTAAGCAATATTTGTTTGATTGTTTTTCACAATGGACTAAGACTGAACTCTATTGAGGGAAGAGGGTAAGAAACAACATTTAGCAAAACTGGGGTAGGTAAGTATTCCCTAGATAAAGATGCAGAGATACTAGATAGTAGTTCTTTCTCCATCTGTTCTGAATAAGTATTCCAAGTTTAAATCTTTTCAGTAGTCTTTTAAACTTATAGGAAGAAAGGGGATATCTTTAAGGAAGAGGTAATAATGAGACAAAAGCTAATATTCCCAAGGGAAAATAGAAGGAGACATGATTTTTAAGATTTCCAAAGTAGGAATTTCATCCCATGTGAGTCCAGAGCTGCTTTAGGTTGCAGTAGCTCTTCAGAAATTGGTTTTGGTTATTGCTATTCTGAAATGCAGACTACCTGCATTAATAACCTCATAAAGTAGAGTATAGTGCCATAGCTCTTACAGGAGTTATATCCATAAGTCTGGCATTTTCTCAGCTGCCTAGAGAGATACCTGAAATAGTGGATACTCAGGTATCTATTTTTGGCCAGAATTTGCTCTGAAAGTTGAGATTCTTCAAAGGAAAGAAATGATGAACAATGAGGAAGTTAAATGCCCTTCTCTTTTTTAGATGGTGACCCAATTGCAACAGAAGCAAGAATTTAGGATATTAGCTAGGAATCTAATGAACAGTTACATCCACAGCAGACCTACCATCATTTAATGGAAGCTTGGACAGGCTACTAAAACTTTTGTGGCTAGAACAAAAAATCTCTGCCCTGCCTTTTACCTTAGTCCCACCTTGTATTTTTTAAGTTTGTTTATGCTATAAAAAATGTAGCCCAGGTGAGCTCTGAATAATCCTTATGCCCACTCAGACTGGAAGGAAATAGGTTCAGAAAGTTTGAATAGTTTCATCTCCCCTTAAAGGTGCTCCCAAGGGGCAAGAGAGTGATTCTGTAATGCCACTGACACATGCTCCCACTGGTGTGTTTTCCTACTAGGGTTGTTAGTGGAAAAACATTTATTCAGCAAGTCTTGAATACCTTTTTTATTTACTAAGGTTGTATAGTAAACACAGAACAAGACATCTACTTCTACTAAATTTGTAAAATCCTCTCGACATAACATCCAATGGAAAGTAGGTTTACAATTAGAGATCACATGTGACAAAGTGAGGTAACTTCTTGTTCCTCATCTCCGTATTTCTCCCATTTGTGGGGTGCTCAAGAAGTTCCCCTTTAGCATAGTGAATCTGCATATATTTAGTTTTTATTTCCTAGTGTAGACTACTACCAGTTCAAGCAGTATGACATTTAGAACTCCAGTGAAATGATGGAAAATCCAAATCCTCTGGTTCCTTCAAAGCTGAAAGGTTTTTCTTCAAACAAATGGGGGAAGGAAAACCAAGACTGAAACTGAGACTTCTTTCCTTGACAGTAGTTCTTCTTCATGGACGTGCTTAAAAGTTGCATGCTCCAATTTCCAGAATCCCTCTTTTCTCAATGTACTTGATAATTTATAGATAAACCCTGGAGGCATGACCAAGTTTCTCAGCTTAATAGAACACACTTCCTGTATGGTGTCAAGTCACTTCATCTAATGGCTTCTAAAGATTTTTCACACTTTAAGGTTTTTTTATTGATTGATTGAGACCTATGTTCACTTAGTTAAGGTTTCAGAGCTTAGATGAACTGGGTTGGTTTCAACCTCACTTTTAAAGGTGAGGCCTAGGGGCAAAGAATATTGTCAGAATTTTTTCTCCTAATTAAATTTTCTTTTTTAAATTATCAATTTCTCTACCCTCCAAACTCCCTTCCATAAACTGGGGGAAAAAAAGAAATACAAAACTCTTTTAACAAATAAGCATAATCAAGCACAAAAAAAAAATCCTCATTGGCCATGCTCAAAATTCTATGCCTCATTCTGCGTCTTAGTTTATCTCCTCTCTGCTAGGAGGTGAGTAGGATTCTTCATTGTTTTTCTGGAATTATGGCTGATCTTTGCATTCATAAGAGTTTTCAAGCTTTTTAAAACTGTCTTTGATGGAAAAAATTCCAAGATAGAGGGTCAGACCCAAGATGGTGGAGTGAGAGCAGCACCTCACCTAAGCTCTTGGACAAACTCCTTCAGATACCTCTAAAAAGAGAAACTGACCAAATTTTGGAGGTGCAGAATCCAGTAGGAGACAGATTGTGGCAGATTCAAAGCCCAGGACATACTGGAAGGTCCATAGGATGGATCTGTTCTGTGGGGGTAAGCCCACAGTGCAGTGCATGTAGCGCAGCAGAGCGGGAGGGCCCCCAAACCTGAGACAGTACAGGAGGAACAGACAGACCTCCAGCCGAGGGTGAGAGGCCAGCAGAGCCTAGCGAGTGACAGCAGCTGAGTGCGAGATATCAGTGTAGCAGCTCCTGAGACTTTCAGTCCAAGGATTAAATGTCTGTTAAGTCACCTACTTGAACTTCTGGGAGGCAGGATGGCTGAGTGATCAGCAAATGCTCTTTCTTACCCCTTTGATGACCTTAAAAGAACCATAAAGTATTTCCCCAGAAAAATCTTGGATCAGAGGGAACAGCAGAGGGTGCAAATAGTCTCATAAAATCTGAGGCTAGGAAAATAATTAAGGGGAATTCCTTCTACTGTGGTGGAGGCAAACGGAAAGGAAAGGGGCCCCAGGGTGGAAGAAATCCACACTAGGACCCAGGCAAGCCTCAGCAACAGGAGAGGAGCCCCAGGAGAGTTGGAAACGCCCACTAGGATCTAGGTGCTCCTCAGTACTCCAGAGGAAATGGAAAGACAATAGGGCAGCTATGATTACCATCCCCTGAGCTTGCCTTTGCCTCAGTTCATCTGAGGTGATCTCCCTTGACCAGACCACCCCTCCCCCACACTTAAAAAGCTAACCCCAGGGCTGATCTGAGAAACATAAAATAAAAACCTGCTCTTAGCTTTTTCACACAAGTCAGTTCAACACCAAGTTCTGCAGCTTCTAACTGAAAGAACCAGAAGCCATAACACACAATCAACATCATGAACAAGACAAAGCAAAAGGAGGGCAAAAAAACCCATAGAATCTTTCTATGAGGACAAGGACCAAAACAAAAATACCAAAGAGGTCAGTAGTGAGACCATACTTCCATCTGAAAATTCAGAAGGGACTATGAACTGTTCGCATGCACAAACAGCTCTCCTGGAACAGGTAAAGAAGGAAATAGAATGAAAACTGGCCAATGATTTTAAAAGTATATAAAAAAAGAATTTGCTGATGAGAACATCTCTTTGAAAAGGAAAATTGAACAAATGGAAAAGGAAGTACAAAAATTAACTGGAGAAAATAACTCCTTAAAAGGAACAATTGGACAGATGGAAAAGGAGATGCAAAAGTTAACTGCAGAAAATAATTTGATAAATATTAGAATTGGGCAAGTAGAAACTAGTTACTCCATGAGAAAGCAAGAATCAGTCAAATAAAATCTAAAGAATGAAAAGATAGGAAAAAATTTAAAATATCTAATTGGAAAAACAACTGACCTGGAAAATAGATCCAGGAAAGAAAATTTAAGAATTTTTGGTCTGCCGGAAAGTTGTGATGAACAAAAAAGTTTGGACAGCATCTTCCAGGAAATCATCAAGGAAAACTCCCCAGAAGTGCTAGATCCAGAGGGCAAAATAGTCATCGAAAGAATCCACTATTCATCTCCCGAAAGGGATCCTGAACTCAAAACCCCAAGAAATATCATTGCCAAATTCCAGAACTATCAAGTGAAGGAAAAAATACTACAGGCAGCCAGAAATAAACAATTCAAATATCGAGGAGCTGCAGTCAGGATCACACAGGATCTTGCAGCTTCTACATTAAAAGATCGAAGGAATTGGAATCCAATATTCTGTACGGCAAGGGAGTTGGGACTACAACGAAGGATCAATTACCCAGCAAAGTTCAGCATAACATTTCAGGCAAGGAGATGGTAATTCAACAAAGTAACGAATTTCCAGACCTTCCTGACAAAAAAGCCAGAACTTAATAGAAAATTTGATCTTCAAATGCAGGTCTCAAGAGAGGCATAAAAAGGTAAAGGGGTGGGAGGTGGGGGGGACAAAACAAAAGGAAAAAGAACTTGTTACTCAATTTGGGCAAATTGTTTATTTCCCTATAAGGGAAGATGATATCTGTTAATCTTGAGAATTGTGCATCTATTATGAAATATAAAAGGGATATACATAGAGGGAATGGCTATAAAGTAAATGATGTGATGATACAAATATGATTTAAGTATGTGAAGGGATTGTTACAGGAGGTGTGACAAGGAGGAAGGAGAAAATGGTAAATTACATCACAGGAAGAAGTACAAAATTATAGTAGAGAGAAGGAGGGGAGGAAGATGAGCATTGTTTTAGAGGTACTCCCATCTGATTTGTTTCAAGGAGGGAACAATAAACTTAAGTAGATAATCCTAACTAGCTCTATAGGCAGTAGGAGGGGAAGGAGGAAGAAAAGGGAGGGGAAGCTAAAAGGGATGGAAAAAACAGTAAGCTTAAAAAGGAGTAAAAGGGAGGGGGGCTAAAAGAAAGAGGGGAAGGCTATAGGAGGTGGTGGTGAAAAATGAAAACTATTGAAGAGGCAAAGGGAGATGGGAGAGCTAAAAGCATAAATGGCAGGAAAGAGGATGGAGGGAAATACACAGACTGTAATCATAACCATGAATGTGAATGGAATGAACTCTCCCATAAAATGGAGATGGATAGCAGAATGGATTAAAAGCCATAATCCAACGATATGTTGTTTGCAAGAAACACATTTGAAACGGGGGGAATACACACAGGATAAAGGTCAAAGGTTGGAACAGAATATATTGTGCTTCAGCTGACATAAGAAAAGCAGGAGTAGCAATCCTAATCTCAGACAAAGCAAAAGCAGAAATAGATCTAATCAAAAGAGATAAGGAAGGAAACTCTATCCTGCTAAAAGGCTCCATAGACAATGAAGCAATATCATTACTAAACAAGTGTGCTCCAAGTGGTATAGCATCCACATTCTTAGAGGAGAGGTTGGGGGAGATGAAGGAAGAAATTGACAGCAAAACTATACTAGTGGGGGACCTCAACCTCGCCCTCTCTGAACTTGATAAATTTAACCTCAAAATAAACAAGAAAGAGGTTATGGAGGTAAATAAAACACTGGATAAAGTAGATATGATAGATCACTGGAGAAAATTGAATGGGAATAGAAAGGAATATACTTTTTTCTCAGTGGTACATGGCACATATACAAAAATCGACCATGTACTAGGACGTAAATCCTTACAATCCCATGCAGAAAAGTAGGGATAATCAATGCATCCTTCTCAGATCATAATGCAATAAAAATTATATGTAATAAAAGGCCATAGGAAGATAAACCAAAAATCAGTTGGAAACTGAATAATCTAATCCTAAACAAGGAGTGGGTAAAGAAGAAGTCATAGAAATAATGAACAACTTCATTTAAGAGAATGACAATAATGAGACAAAATCTATCAAATCTTATGGGATACTGCAAAAGCAGTTCTTAGGGGAAGTTCTATATCTTTGAATGCCTACACAAATGAAATAGAGAAAGAGGAGATCAATGACTTGGGCATATAACTGAAAAAGCTAGAAAAAGAACAAATTGAAAAATCCCCAAGTAAATACTAAATTTGAAATACTGAAAACCAAAGGAGAGATTAATAAAACTGAAATTAAGAAAACTATTGAATTAATAAATAAAACAATAGTTGGTTTTATGAAAACACTAATAAAATTGATAAACCTTTGGTCAATTTGATTTAAAAAAAGGAAGAAGAAAATCAAATTGCTAATATCAAAAATGAAAGAGGTGAATTCACCTCCAATGAAGAGGAAATAAACAATAATTAGAAATTACTTTGCCCAACTTTATGCCCACAAAATTCTATAATCTAAATGAGATGGATGAGTATTTTAAAAAATACATATTGCCTGGATTAACAGAAGAGGAAGTTGAATACTTAAACAACCCCATCTCAGAAAGAGAAATTGAACAAGCCATCAATGAACTCCCTAGGAAAAAATCTCCAGATGGATTTACTAGTGAATTCTATCAAACATTTAAAGAACAGTTATTTCTAATACTATATAGACTATTTTTGAAAATTGAGGAAGGAGTCCTCCCAAATTCTTTCTATGATACAAATATGGTTTTGACACCTAAACCAGAAAGAGACAAAACAGAGAATGAAAGTTATAGATCAATATCTCTAATGATTATAGATGCAAAAATTTTAAATAAGATTTTAGCAAAATGAATACAGCATCTTATCATGAGAATAATACCTTATGATCAGGAAGGATTCATATCAGGAATGCAGGGCTCTTCAATATTAGGAAAACTATTAGCATTATTGATCATATCAACAACAAAACTAAAAAAAACCACATGATTATCTCAATAGATGCAGAAAAAGCTTTTGACAAAATACAACAGTCATTCCTATTGAAAATCCTGGAGAACATAGGAATAAAGGGAACTTTCCATAAAATAATAAGCAGTATCTACCTAAAACCTTCACCAAGCATTATATGCAATGGAGATTACATAGATGAATTACCAATAAAATCAGGGGTGAAACAAGGATGTCCATTATCACCACTATTATTCAATATGGTACTAGAAATGTCAGCTGTAACAATGAGACAAGATAAAGAAATTGAAGGAATAAGAATAGGCAAAATGAAGTTATCATTCTTTGCAGATGATATGATGATATACTTAGACAATCCCAGAGATTCAAGTAAAAAATTACTTGACATAATAAACAACTTTGGCAAAGTTACAGGTTACAAAATAAACCCGCACAAATCTTCTGCATTCCTATATATTAGCAACAAAGTCCAACAGCAAGAAATAGAAAAAGAAATCCCATTTAAAGCTAGGGTAGACACTATAAAATACTTGGGAGTTTACCTGCCAAAACAAACCCAGGGACTATATGAACACAATTACAAGACACTTTTTGTACAAATAAAGTCAGATCTAAATAAGTGGGAAAAACTTCAGTTGCTCATGGGTAGGCTGAGCTAATATAATAAAAATGACAATTCTACCTAAATTAATTTACTTATTTAGTGCCATACCAATTAAACTATCAGATAATTATTTTCTAGAGCTGGATAAAATAATATCAAAATTCATCTGGAAGAACAAAAGGTCCAGAATATCAAAGGGACTAATGAAAATAAATGCTAGGGAAGGTGGCCTAGCACTATCAGATCTCAAGTTGTACTATAAAGCAGCAATTATCAAAACCAATTAGTACTGGCTAAGAAACAGAAGGGAAGACAAGTAGAATAGACTAGGCACTCAAATCACAGTAGGCAAGGAATACAGCGATCTCCTGCTTGATAAACCCAAGGACGGTAGCTTCTGGGATAAGAACTCACTGTTCGACAAAAATTGCTGGGAAAACTGGATGACAGTGTGGCAGAAACTAGGCATAGACCCATGCCTGACACCATACGCAAAAATAATGTCCAAATGGGTACACGATCTAGGTATAAAGATTGATACCCTGGACAAACTGGAGGAACAAGGAATAGTGTATTTATCAGATTTCTCAAGAAGAGAAGAATTTTTGACTAAAGAAGAGATAGAAAGAATTGTGAAGTGCAAGATGGATAATTTTGATTACATCAAACTGAAAAGTTTTGTGCACCCAAACCCAATGCAATAAAAATTCAGAGGCATACAGTAAATTGGGAATGAATTTTTACAGCTAATCTCAGGGATAGAGTCCTCATTTCTAGAATATATAGAGAATGGAGTCAAATGTACAACAATAAAGTCATTCCCCAATTGATAAATGGTCAAAGGATATGAACAGACAATTTTTGGAGGAAGAAATTAAAGATATCTATAGTCATATGAAAAAATACTCTAAATCACTTTTGGTTAAAGAGATGCAAATCAAAACAACTCTGAGGTACCACATCTCACCTACTAGATTGGCAAACATGAGAGAACATGAAAATGATAAATGTTGGAGAGAATGTGGGAGAGTTGGAACACTAATTCATTATTGGTGGAGCTGTGAGCTGATTCTGGGGAGCGGTTTGAAACTAGCCCAAAGGGGTGAAAAATGTGCATACCCTTTGTCCCAGCAATATCACTTCTAGGACTGTATCCCTAAGAGATCATAAAAATGGGAAAGGGTCCCACATGTACAAAAATATTTATAGCAGCACTCTTTGTAGTTGCCCCAAACTGAATATCAAGGGGATGCCCATCAATTGGGGAATGGCTGAATAAATATGGTATATGAATGTAATGGAGTACTATTGTGCCATAAGAAATGATGAACAAGAAGACTTCAGAGAGGCCTAGAAGGACTTATATGATCTGATGCTGAGCAAGAGTAGCAGAACCAGGAGAACTTTATGCACAGCAACGACCACAGTGTGAGAGAGTTTTTTCTGGTAGACTTGGAACTTCGTAACAACACAAGAACTTAAAAAAATAAATTACCAGTGGTCTTCTAAGGCCAAATGACTTCCACACTCAGAGAAAGAACTATGGAATTCATTCACAGAATGCAGCAGATCATGTTTGTGTGTGTGTGTGTGTGTGTGTGTGTGTGTGTGTGTGTATTATGTTTTGATTTGCTCTGTGATTTCTTCCATTTATTTTAGTTTGTGTACACAGCATGATTATAGTGAAAACATATGCAATAGAAAAGTATGTGTAGATCCTATAAAGAATTGTATGCCACCTTGGGGAGGGAGGGAGGTGGTGGGGGGTAGGGAGGGGGGAAAAAATCTAAGTTTTATGGTAGTGACTGTAGAACATTAAAAATAAAAAAATTAACTGTAGGCAATGTAAAATACTTAGGACTCTACCTGTCAAAACAAATCCAGGAGCTACATGAACACAATTATGAAATGCTTTTCAAATGAATAAAATCATATTTAAACAAAAATAAATAAATAAATAAAAAATTCCAGCATATTAATATAATGGGATATTACTATGACATAAAAATGATGGAGGTACTTTCTAAGAAATCTGAGAAGACTTGTTTGAGCTGATAAAGAGTAAAATGAGTAGAACCAGGAGAACCATTTGTATAATAGTACCAACACTGTAAAAAAAAATGAAGGCAATTTTAAAATCTGATCAATTCAATGAAGAACTGCAATTTCAGAGGACTGATGATGCCATTTACCTCCTGCCAGAATAGTGGAATCACTGGATAAGGGTATACAAACAATTTAGTAAATTTTTGGTATACAGCTAGGTCTTGACTAGTGCAAATAATTAATCTGATGAAATGGTAGCATTCAAATTTGCAATGCAAATTTCCATAGGACTGGAACCAAACACTACATTTTCTATTATTACAACTTAAGACAGTATGAATTTGAATGCATGAGATCACTCAAAGTCTTTTTTTTAACTAACCAGGACAGATTAATAGTTCCAAATTGCTTTTCAGAATGGCTGGATCAATCCACCGCTCTACCAATGATGTATAAAGGTTCCATCAGAAATATTTTCCTGAGTTCAAACTGCCTACAGAGATTTTCCTTCATTCTCTGACCATGGACGGGTAGACACATTATGTTCTTTTTATTCCTGTATTTTATGTTTTAAGTTTCAATTATTACAGTGATTTTAATTGAATTTTTTTTGGTTCATGAGTGCCTACTGCATTTTAAATAAATAAATGAACAAAATTTTTGAACCTGCAGGACTGAGCCAAATTTAATCTTGGTTAACAATATATGGAAGATTACTGATAATGTCAGGAGTATATTTCCATGTGCCTGAAGAGGGAGAATTTGGGTCTTATCCATAATGTACTGTAGTTATAATGCAGGAATGGCCAGGCAGGGATACAGAGAAAGGTAGGCAATTCCTGGAGAATCTCAGGGCGTGTTCCTTTTGACTTTGAAAGAACAGTAAAAGTGGAATTCATCCCCAAATGATAAATGGTGAAATACTATTGTATTGTAAGAAATGATGAAAAAAAACTTCAGAGAGTCCTGGAAAGATTGCAGAATGAAGCAGAACATTTTCTTTTGTATTATGTTTTGTTTTCTTTCATGATTTCTACCACTCATTTTAATTCTTTTGTGTCACATGACTAAGGTGAAAATGTATTTAATAGAAATGCAGGTGTAGAACCTATATAAAATTGTATGCTGTCTCAGGGAGGGAAGGGGCAAGAAGAGGGAAAGGAAGGAAAGGGAGGGGAAAAAAATCTAAGATATATGAAAGTCATTGTAGAACACCAAAAACAAATAAAAGAATTTTAAAAAAAGAATTGAGAGAAGAAAAAGAAGGAAAAAAATTGGAATACAGTAGCACCAGTGCTTAAATGGTTTCAGGTCCTACATAATCGATTTTGTGACACCAAAAGAGAAGAAGACCCCTCTGGGAGTTTGAAATTTCCTCCCCTAAATAGGATGTTTCCTGATTTCTGTTACACTTGTAGTGAATACTACAGAAAAGGGTGATCATTGAAACAGAGTAAAGAATATCATCAATGAAATGTGTAATAAAAAATGGAGATGGGCTTGTCACATGTTTGGTGAGATCAAGTAATAACTGATAGAAAACTTCTAAACTCAATTAGAAGGCTAGAGATATCAGGAGAACTCAAGAGAAGTCTCCCAACACACTTGTGAGATGTCCAGTACTATGGGGACTGAAAAATGATTATTGGATATGGTGATTCAAAGGTCATGAGTGACCTTTGAGAAAGCAGTTGCAGTGGAATAATGGAAATTAACTTGTTAGGAGTTGAAGAGAGAATTTTCAGTGAGTAAGTGGAGGTATCAAATGCACAGAATTGTTTTCTCTAGTAGTTTAGTAACAAAAGGGAAGATAGAGATTGAATGGTACTGGATTCAGTTCATCTTTACCCTTCCCAAGTATACTTCATGTCAAAAACTACCCTGAGAAAAGAAGTCACTTAAGCCAAAAGAGATTTTACTTACCAACAACAAGAAACAGAGTCAGATTGCTCTGAACACTGTTCCTCTAAACTGTTTGGCACTGCTTTACATTTTTATAGCGAAATGTTTTAATTAACAATGTGTAGTTTCTATACTTTCATTCCAATTCTGTGATATCTATTTTTTACATTCCAAAATATTTTGCCTCATAATCAGCATTGTAATTTTTCAAGAGTATGTTGGTTGTATAGGTTCTAACTTCCAAGGGCAGACCAAAATGGAGTTAGTCTTCCTTTTCTTCTTTACTCACTAGCAGCTCCTTTTAGGGCTTCCATGTTGAGTGGGTTCAGTGCTTCTTTTTGCTATCCAGTTTCTTCTAATACATTCAGGACTCATTAGACCCTTCACTACACTGGAATTGGAAAACAGAACAAAACACCATTTTTATGGCATTCTCCTTGCTGAATTACCCACTTGGGATAATTTCTGAAGAGGTAAACTATATATCATTTTTATATGCATTTCAATTTCTGAATTACTTGGTCCATGGCATTTTTAGAAGTGTTTATCCTCTTCCTCCCTCTCATTTCTTCCAAACTCTCTGTCCTAGTGCTGTACATTCTCAAATCCAATGCAATGTTTGTGTTGGGTACTATGGACAGCCTACCCTTATCGCCTTCCTCTTTTGTTTTATACAGGGTCTATGGTCTAGGAGTTTTCTATTTCCATGTACCTGGAACTTGCCTGCCTATAAATGATAGTTATTTTTGGCAGTTGATGGTGATGGTATCTGCGGTGGTAATTTACTAGGTAATTTCAGGTAGTGGGGAGACATTAGCAGCTTGAGGAAATCCAAAATCTCCTATAGGAGGTGGTGCTTTCCTGTGTTAGAGATGTCTACTATTGCCAGATAAAGTGCTTTTGTTATACCCAGTTTTATTTCATGAGTGAAAGGAGAATTGCCCCCATGCCCTGAACTCATTTCATCCTAATAACTTGCCAATAATCTAAGCTCAATGTACCTGTTACTTAAAATTATATTCATGAAGCAATTTTGTTGTTTAATTCATAAGAATGTATTGTTTTTGCATGTCTGAACCCAAGAATCATGATGTTACATTATTTTCAAATCCTGAAAAGAAAGATATCTTTTCCAGGTGAACATTTGGTTTCTGCAAGCCTAGTAAAGGATGTTAAAACATTAAATTACTACAGCTATCTGATTGCTAGCACTACATGGCTTCCCAAGAATTATCACCCCTTCTACTTATGTGAAATGATATATTTTGGCAATGAATTTTTCTCCCATAGATGAGACTTCATAAATAAAAAAGTGAATTATATACAGCAACTCCTCAATTAGGTCAAAATCAGCTTCCTGATAAGCCAAGGCATATTTTATTTCCACCTAGCTCTGGGAAGAGGGAGTAGTAAAGGAAAAGAGACAAGTGAAGAGGATGAGCAGCACTAGTGCTACTGGAATTGTTTGGTATAACAGAGCTGGAGCACAAGGCTGAGGGCGATCTGTGTAAAGGTTTTATAAAACTGCACACTTCTCAAGTGGGATCATCCTTGTGCATCATCCTTGGTCTTTTGAGCTGTAATCTAGACTTAATGTTAGGCAAGACTTTTGGTTTGTAATTATGCTCATAATGCTTCTAAAACTACCCAGTGTGGACTCTATGCAAACGCCATACAATATTAGCTTTAAAACAAGTTCAAATATACACAGTTGAGGTGCAGTAATTGATACTTATTCCAGTCTTTCAAGTAGTTGCTAGCAATGCATGATCTCTGCGAATTAATGTTTTCATATCATAGCAACTGCAAGGCTCAGCACAAGTCAAAGTTACACGACACATTTTTTTTTTTAATTTGAAAGTCAAAGGTGGCAAATGGTAGTAGTGGAGACAGCAGGAAGACTAAGACTTAAAGAAGCAGGCTTTACTCTATGGCAATGGAGATTCCATCACCTTTGTGTCTGTGAAAAAAAACACTTTACAATTAAATTATGGTGTGGATCATTTTAGAAATCAGACAAGGTTTATCCCCCTACTCCATCCTTAGATATTTATTCTTAGGATTTAGAGCTCAAAGGAACCCTAGAGATCAATTAGTTCACTCACCAATCCAGTTTTACAGATTAGCAAATTGAATTCTAGAGAGGTTGTGAGATACCAACAGTCACATAACAAGGAGGTAACAGAGCTAGAATTCCAACCCAGGTCCTCTGATTTCAAATATATTCTGTCATCTTTCATGCACTGTCTCTTCCTTGAACAACCCAAATAGTTCTCATTTGTTTGTTTATTGTTTTATTTTTAAAGGAAAATATCAATCTCTCTGAAAAAAAATGGGAAATGGTAGGAATGACAACTTTCATTTGCTGTGATTATGGAATAGCAGTTAGCATAATCTAATAGAAAGTACTTGGATATAACTAACAGAGGTACCCTCTTTTTTTTAGTAAACAAAATTTTAAAAATTTATTTGTTTTCAGTTTTCTACAATCACTTCCATAAGTCTTTTACTTTCTCCCCTTCCCTCCCCTCTCCATCCCTGTGACAGCAGGCAATATTAAATGGGTTCTACATATACATTCTTATTAAATAGATTTTCACATTAGTCATGTTGAATAGAAGAATTAAAATGAATGGGAGAAACCATGAGGAAAACTCAAACAAAACAAAATACAACATAAGAGAAAGTATTGTGCTTCATTCTATTTTCCAGTTCTATAGTTCTTTCTCTGGATATAAATGCCGTTTTTCCTTGACAGTCCTTTGGGAATGTTTTAGGTACTTGCATTGCTGTGAAGGGCTAAGTCTACCAGAATAATGCCTTTCACACTGGGGTTACAATGTACAACGTGTACAATGATCTCCTGGTTCTGCTTCTTTCACTCAGCATCAGTTCAAATAAGTCCTTCCAAGACTTTCTGAAGTCTTCCTATTTGTCATTTCTTATAGCACAATAGTGTTTCATTACATCCATATATCACTTATTCAGTCATTCCCAAATTGATGGGCATCTCCTCGATTTCCAGGTTTTGGCCACCACAAGGAGAGCTGCTATAAATATTTTTGTGTATGTGGGAACCTTTTCCATTCTTATTATTTCTTTGGAATACAGCCCTAGAAGCAATATTGCTGAGTCAAAGGGTATACACATTTTTGTAGCCCTTTAGACACAGTTCCAAACCGCCCTCCAGAATGGTTGGATTAGCTCACAGCTCCACCAACAATGCATTAGTGTTCCAACTCTCTCACATCTTCTCCAACATTTATCATCTTCCTGTTTTGTCATGTTAGCTGATCTGGTAGGTGTGACCTCAGAGTTGTTTTGATCAGCATCTCTCTAACTAAGTGATTTAGAGCATTTTTTCAGAAGATTATAGATAGCTTTAATTTCTTCCTCTGAAAACTCCTTGTTCTTGTCCTTTAACCATTTATCAACTGGAGAATAGCTTGTATCCTTGTACATTTGACTCAGTTCTCCATCTACTTTGTAAATGAGGCCTTTATCACAGACACTACCTACCAAAATTCTTTCGCAGTTTTCTGCTTCCTCCCCAATCTTGTTTGCATTGGGTTTGTTTGTGCAAAAATGTTTCAATTTAATGTAATCAAAATTATCTATTTTGCAATTCATAATGTTTTCTCTCTCTTCTTTGGTCATAAGTTTCTCCACTCTCCATTAATCTGACAAATACACTATGCCTTGCTCCCTTAATTTGTTTATAGTATCAGTTTTTATACCTAGATCATGCATCCATTTGAACTTTATTCTTGTGTATGGTGTGAAACATTGCTCTATGCCCAGTTTCCACCTCACTGCTATTTGTTCTGGCTCTTTCTGGTTTAGGTATCAGAACCATATTTGCATCATAAAAATAATTTGGCAGGACTCCTTTACCAATTTCACAAATAGTTTATATAGTATTGGAATTAAGTATTTAAATATTTCATAGAATTCACTTGTAAATCCATCTGGACCTGGAGATTTGTTCCTAGAAAGAACATCAATGGCTTGTTCAATTTCTTTTTCTGAAATGGGGTTATTTAGGTATTCAACTTCCTCTTCTGTTAATCTGGGCAATTTATATTGTTTAAAATATTCATCCATCTCACTTAGATTGTCAAATTTATGGGCATACAGTTGGGCAAAATAATTTCTAATGATTGTTTTAATTTCCTTCTTATTGGAGGTGAGTTCACCTGTTTCATTTTTGATATTGGTAATTTGGTTTTCTTCTTCCTTTTTTTAAATCAAATTGACCATAAGGTTGTCAATTTTGTTTTTTTTTCATAGAGCAAACTCTTAGTTTTACTTATTAGTTCAATAGTTTTCTTAATTTCAATTTTATTAATCTTTCCTTTCGTTTTCAGTATTTCTAATTTGGTATTTATTTGGGGGTTTTCAGTTTGTTCTTTTTCTAGCTTTTCCAGCTGCATGCCCAATTCATTGATATTCCACTTTCTCTATTTTATTCATGTGGGCATTCAATGATATACAATTTCAGCATCTCATAAGTTTTGGTAGATTTTCTCATTATTGTCATCATCTTGAATGAAGTTATTGATTGTTTCTATGATTTGTTTAACCCAGTCATTCTTTAGAATTAGATTACTTAGTTTCCAATTACTTTTTGGTCTATCTTTCCATGACTTTTTATTACATATAATTTTTATTTCATTATGATGTAAGAAGGGCACACTATCTCTGCCTTTCTGCACTGTATTGTGAGATTTTTATGCCCTAGTATATGGTCAATTTTTGTATATGTATCAAGTACCACTAAAAAAAAGGTACATTCCTTTCTATCCCCTTTCAATTTTCTCCAGATAGCTATCACATCTACCTCATCCAGAGTTCTATTCACCTTCTTTACTTCTTTCCTATTTATTTTGAGGTTAGATTTATCAAGTTCAGAGTGGTAGAAGTTGAGGTCCCCCACTAGTCTAGTTTTGCTTTCTATTTCTTCCTGTAACTCCCTTAAATTTTCCTCTAAGAATCTGGATGCTATACCACTTGGTGCATATATATTTAGTAATGATATTACTTCATTGTCTATGGTGCCTTTTAGGAGAATATAGCTTCCTTCCTTATCTCTTTTGATTAGATCTATTTCTGCTTTTGCTTTATCTGAGATTAGAATAGCTACCCCTGCTTTTTTTACATAAGTGGATGTATAGTATATTCTGCTCTAACTTTGTTCTTTTACCCTGTGTGTATCCCCCTATTTCCAGTGTGTTTCTCGTAAACAACATATTGCTGGATAATGGTTTTTAATTCATTCTGCTATCCATCTCTGTTTTATGGGAGAGTTCATCCCATTCACATTCACTGTTATGATTACTAGCTGTGTTTTTCCCTCCATCTTGTTTCCTCCATTTATGTTTTTATTTCTCCCTTATCCCTTCCCCTCCACAATAGTTTTAATTTTAGAACACTGCTTCCCTCAGTCTTCTCTCCCTTCTATCAAGTGCCCTCCCTTTATTTACACTTTTCCCTTACTACTTCCTCCCTTCCTTTCAGCCTCCCCTCCCTTTTTTCCCCTTTCCCTTACCACCACATATTATGCTAGTTAGATATCTTTACTTAAGTGATTTTGTTGTTCCCTCCTTGAACTAAATCAGATGAGAGTAAATCTCAAACAGTGCTCATCTCCTTCCCTTCTTTCCCTCTACTGTAATATAATTTTGTGCCTCTTCTAGTGGTGTAATTTATCTATTTCTGCCTCCTCCTTTTCACATTTCCTCTTATAATCCATTCATACCCTTAAATCCCATTTTCATCATCACATCATTTAATTCATACTCATTCCCTCTATCTCTATATATCTCTTTTAAATATCATAATAAATATACAATTTTCAAGATTAACAATTATCATCTTCTTTTATAGGGATGTAAACCATTTGCTCATATTTAATAGCATGTTTTTTTTTTCACCTCTTTACCTTTCTTTATATGCCTCTCTTGAGATCTATATTTGAACACTGAATTTTCTATTCAGCTCTGGCCTTTTCATCAGGAAGGTCTGGAAATCCTTTATTTCATCGAATGTCCATTTTCTTACCTGAAATATTATGCTCAATTTTGCTGGATAATTGATCCTTGGTTGTATTCCAAGATCCTTTGCCTTACAAAATATCATATTCCAGTCCCTCCAGTCTTTTAATGTAGAAGCTGCAAGGTCCTGTGTGATCCTGAGTGTAGTTCCTCAATATTTGAATTGTTTCTTTCTGGCTGCTTACAGAATTTTCTCCTTAACTTGGTAATTTTGGAATTTGGCAACAATATTCTTTGGTGATTTCAGTTTTGGGATTTCTTTCAGGAGGTGATCAATAGATTCTTTCAATGACTATTTTGTCCTCTGGATCTAGAAGCTCAGGGTA
Organism: Notamacropus eugenii; assembly: GCF_028372415.1. NCBI lineage: Eukaryota > Metazoa > Chordata > Mammalia > Diprotodontia > Macropodidae > Notamacropus > Notamacropus eugenii. The sequence goes on along the minus strand of NC_092872.1, from coordinate 545,269,514 downwards.
ATTTTCCTTGATGTTTTCTTGGAAGATGTTGTCCAAGCTCTTTTTTTCACCATGGCTTTCTGGTAGACCAGTAATTCTTAGATTTTTCTCTCCTGGATCTCTTTTCCAGTTCAGTTGTTTTCCCAATGAAATATTTTAAATTTTCGTCTATTTTTTTCATTCTTTAGATTCTGTTTGACTGATTATTGATGTCTCACAGAGTCATTAGCTTCTACTTGTTCAATTTTACTTTTTAATAGATTATTTTCTTTTGTTAACTTTTGCATCTCCTTTTCCATTTGTCCAATTTTTCCAGTTAGATTTTGTGTCTCTTTATCCCTTTGTCCAACTTTATTTTTAAATTCTTCCATGAATTCTTTTTTTTTCCATATTTTTAAAATAATTACCCAATTTTTCTCCTACCTCTCTAATTTGGCTTTTAAAATCTGTCTTGATCTCTTCCCAGAATGCTTTTTGGGCTTGTGATCAGTTCATATTACTTTTTGAGGTTTCATATCAGAGTTCAATTTCAATGCTGATCTCTTCAGTATTTGTGTTTTGATCCTTGTCCCCATAGTAAGATTCTATGCTCTTTTGTGGTTTTCTTCTTGCTCATGGTCACCTTCTTTTTTTGACTTTTAGAGTGGATCTCTGTTTCTGGGGTACAGGAGACTCTGTCCCACATTTCTTGTGCTTAGAACTTGAGGCTGTATGTATTGTGGCCTCTGGTTCTTTCATCTAGAAACTACAACTCTGAAGCTTATCTAGTACTGAGCTGACTGGTATGCCAAAGTAGAGGTCAGGTGAAGTCTTTCTGAGTTTCCCCAGAGTTACCCTGGAGCTCCTTGCATAAGGTGTGGGGGAGGGGTGGTTTGGCAGCAGGAGGTCTTCTCTCCTGAGCTAGAGCACAGGCAGGCTCAGCAGCTGGTGAACCCCCATCAGCACTGGTGTCTGTCCCATTCCCCTGGCTGTGCTAAGGTATGCCTGGGACTCAGGATCTCCTCTTGGTTCACTGAGGTGTGGCTGTCTGGGACAACTCAGGTCCTGTACTGGTCCCCTTGGGACATAGCAGGAAGGACTCCTCCTTTGTGATTTTGTTAGTCTCTCTGGCTAAGAGACTGTTTACCCTTTCATCTGATCCCATTATTCCAGGATTTTTCCTGGGGAAATATTCTCTGGATTTTTCAAAGTCAACAAAGGAAAAGGGAGAGCATTTATGGATCAGTCCAGCATCTTGGGTCCCAGAAATTCAAATTAATTCCCTTCTTTCTTCTGGCTTATCAGTAGTCCAGTAACCAAGGAACTCAAGGCAGCTCAACATTATGAGATAGAGTGTTCATTAACAAATATAATAACAGGAATCCACTGAAATAAACACTCCTCTTCCTTACTCCAAGTCCACCTTGTTATCTTTCAGAAATCTTGTTGCTTCTATTGGCTTCCTGGTCTGAGGATTCTCTGCATTTAGGCAGGAAGCTGTTGGGGGTAGGTTTTTTGTAATTAGATGAAGGATTGTTAGAGCTAAAGATTATACCATCTCTTTGCTGGTCAGAGAGGAATGATGAATCTGATGTCTTGGCTCTCTCTCTCTCTTTCTGTGTGTGTGTGTGTGTGTGTGTGTGTGTGTGTGTGTGTTTCAGGTTCAATATTAAGTATCTAAAATCAGCACAAGTTAGATTAAAAGGGGTAATAATTCCAAAATCAGATTAAAACTGATTGAATAAGGTCTCAAAACATTAAAAAGCAATTAGAAATATAAAAGCCCTAAGAGGAAAAATTTTTAAAGCTCAGTTAAAAACTAAATGGCATCTATGAGCACAATAGCCCAATTCTAATAACATCAAAGAACTAAAAGCAAAAGATAATATATAATTCTTATGAAGAAAATGACATTTTATAATTTGAACCTTAAAAAGCAAAATTAAAACTAAGGGCAAGTTCATCTGGTCCTATTCCTTAGACTCCCTTTCTTCTCTTAGCTGAGGAAATTAAGGCCTAGAGAGGATAAATTGTGAAGATCAAATTGGATAATATTTGTAAAACACCTAATATAATGAGTGACATAGTAGGTGGTATATGAATTTTAATTGTGATTGTTGTTGTTTACTATCTGGCCTAAAGTTCTATGATGTATAATTAAGTTTGGATTTGAACATGGGTCCTCTGATTCCCAAGCCAGCATATTTTCCTTTTGCATCATATTTTTCTTTGGGGAAAAAATGCTATTTTAGCATTGATATTTGAATTATAAGACCTGAATTTGAATTCTATCTCTTTTACTAGCTGTGTGGTCCTTAACCAAGATAATTAACCTCTTTGAATCTCAATTTTCTTATCTATAAATGAGGCCAGTCCTTGTATAACCTACTTCACATTGCTATTTGGGAAAAAAAAGATACTTTGTGAAACTTTAACTCATAAAAATTGTTATTATTAAATCGCATGTTAGAGCTCTTTGGATTCAGTGCTAGTGGAATCTTCAAGAGCTGTGGCTTCAGAAGACGCTTCATCAAAGTCTGAGTGGTCCAAGCTGAGAGTAATGGAGAGGAGGCCCTTAGGTTAATGCCACTAGCAGTTATACCTGGAATGTATAAGACCAGAAAAGGGAGAACAGGATCAACAACCAAAATAGCTTTAGACCCAACACTGGACAGTAAAATGCAATAGTTTCTCTTCTCCCTAGGAAGCAAAAGCTATTTGACAAAGAAATGGAGTGCCTTGACTGGTAATGAGTTCCTTATCACAGGAAGTATTTGAAAAGAAACTGGATAACTATTTTATAGATATGTCACAAAAGGGATTTCTACCCTAGGAAAGACATTGGAATCCCCATGGCCCCTTCCAATGCTGAGTCTGTCAGTCTGAATGAGAATGCTTGCCTGTGTTGGTATTCATAATTTCTAGAAATTTCATTGACTGGATTTGTTATCTATTATATATTCTGCTGACTAATTTATGAAGTGTAAAGACCAAAGCTGGTTTAAATAATGAATTTATTTTTTTTCTGTTGCTTAATCTGTTTTTCTCAATATGCTCTAAAATCAACATACTGATCTTTAATAAATGTTGAAAGTTTTCTTCCAGTCACTCTTTCTTACATTATATTTGCCATCTCAATTCTTTTCCTTTATATATCACTGATGTGTCTCCTCCGCCTGAGGTGGTGAAAACCTCCAGCAACATCAGACTCAAGAACATTTTATTGACTTGATAGTTTATTTGCTTTGATTTTTTAGAATTTCAATAAAATAATAGACCTCCCAAAGACTTTAGGAGGGTAGCTGTTTCCTAATGAAAGATGATCCAAGCCTTTAGTCTAGCATGCTCCTTTCTTAGTTGCCCTGTGGGCTGGCTACATGACCAGGACTATAGCTGTGAGAGCAGAAGGCTGATTTCTCAGGAGAATTCTCACTAGGGATTCACGTAGATGGAAATCAGCTAATTGAATCAACTAGCTCTCCTTCTTACTGTCCTTTCTGCCTTCCTGCAGAATTTATGGGACCTGACCATTAAGCATGTGGAAGATTAGAGTGGTGAGAATTATCGAGTAACTAAACAAATAAACTCAGTCTTTCTGTGCCCACTAAGTGGTTTCCTGCCAGGACTGGGAAACACACCAAAAGCTAGTGATGACCCCTACAAGTTCCCAGAAAGGGAGGGCCTTTCAGGGCACTTTGATATCAGTTCTCCAGTATCTTGTCAATAAGCTACAAATTAAGAATAAGTGGAAAGAATTCATCTAAAATCCATATTGACCACATTTAGGATACACAGAAGAAATACACACATTTCAATCAGTGCAAAACCACAAAATAGCGAATTGTGAGTCACATAATAAGAGCTAAGATTTCATGTATCTATCTATCTATCTATCTGTCTGTCTGTCTGTCTGTCTATCTATCTATCTGTCTGTCTATACATAGTCACTTTAAGATTTGAAAAGAATTTCACATATCTTATGTAATCTTCAAAACAAGTCTTAGGAAGGTATTATTGCTATTTCAAAGATGAGGAAACTGAGACCAAAAGGTCCTATTACTGGTCCAGGGTCATACAATTAGTTAATATCAGAGGCAAGATCCAGACTGAGGTTTTACTGATCACGAAACTGGCCCTTTGCCCACTGCACCACTGAGTGTGGTTTCTATGTGAAGCAACTGAATCAACTCAAAGTCATTATACATGTTAGCTCCAAACACTTCCATTTTGGTTCTTCTCTGCTTGTCTGTATGAATTTTTTTAAAATGCCCAAGATATATTTCTTAGTATTACCTCAATATCTCCACCTGGAAACCACAGTACAAGGACCCTAAAACCATTATCTGCTGCTATTGCTGCTGTTCATGTACTGCTGAGCAGAGTGAAAAAAAGTCATATAACCATGCCAATGCGTCCCCTATAGAAGCATGCTCCTAATGTCAAGTAGTCCCTAATGTGGTGAGACAATACTTTTACTCTTCCACTCACCAAAACAACTCCTCAATTTTTTTCATGTCTTCAAGCTACCTATAGAATCTTCCCCTCTCTCCTCCTCTTCCCAGCTAATCTTTCCAATCCAGAGCCTTCCTTCATATTTCATTAAAATAAAAATTATTTCACAGGATTTCCCTATTTCTTATTTTTTATCCCATATTACTGTCTTCCTTTACAATCTCTTTCATCACATCTAACATAAAGAAGTGACCCTTCTCCTTGCAAAAGTAAATGCCTCTATATTCACTATTGATACAATTCCATTTCTTCTCATCTTCTCCAACATATTATGTGCACAGTTCTGAATCTCTTTATTTTACTCTCTCCCTGTCTACTGACTACTTCACTAAACCCTACAAATGTTGTCATGCTTCTGCATCTTACTTCTATCATCTCCTTCATTGTAAAACTTCTTGAGGAATCCTTCTACAATTATCTCTACTTTCTCTCTGATCACTGGTTTATAAATCATCTGAAATTTAGTTTCTGACTTCGTTATTCAATTGAAACTTCCCTTTCCAAAGTTGCCAATCATCTCATCACTGCCAAATCCAGTGGTCTTTTCCCAATATTGATTATCCTTGAACTCTCTGAAGGATTTGACATTATTGATCTATGTCTCCTGATACTCTCTTCTCTCTAGGTTTTTGTTACACTGTTCTCCACAAGTTCTCCCTGTATGTCAGAAAACTTCTTCTAAATATCTTTTGCTTGATCTTTATTCATATCATACCTTCTAACTGTGGTTGTTCCCCAAAGATCTACCCTATGAATGTTATCTAGCTCTATCCTATGAGAGGCATCCTGGTTGCAAAGCAGATAGAGTATTAGGCACAAAGCAAGGAAGTTCTGAGTTCATAATCCAACCTGAAACACTTACTACCTGTGTGTCTTTGCAAAAATCACTTTTTTTTGTGCTTAATAAGATAATAATTGTAAAATATTTTGCAAAGCTTCAAGGACCATGTAAATTGTTATTATTATTACTATTATTTCACTCAGTGACCTAATAAGTTCCCATGAAGTTAAGTATCATTTCTATGCAGACTTTAGGTGTCACTCTTAACTAATTCTCACTTGACATTCCTACTCTGGGAGCAAGACATAATTTCTAATTCCATAACACTTCATCTCTACAATCCCTCCTTTTCCCTCACAAAAGAGCTGCTTTTGTTTAAGCTGCTGCTGCCTCACACCTGTACTATTATAGTAGTCTTCTGGTTGGTCTCCCTACCTCAAGTCTCTTCTCATTCAAATCTATTCACTACTCCATTGCCAAATTAGTTTTCCAAAAGTTCAGGTGTGAGCACATCAATGCCCCCTCTCTCCAATACTTGTCTATTACAATCAATTTCAAATATAAACTTCTCTTTTTGGCATTTAAATCTCTGTGAAACATGACCCTCTTCCCACCTTCCTAATCTTCTTGTACTTTACTCCCTTCTTTATTATTGTCCAGGCACAGTGGCTTTTCTAATATTCTGTTCAAGTCCTTCACTTATTTCTTGTTTATTCTTTGAGTTAGATTTGTTTCATTCACAAAGGAAAATAATTAGAATTTTCATTACTATGACTTTTTTTGTCTGTTTCTCTTTACAATTTATCTTTTCCTTCAATATTTAAGTGCTATTTTATTTGGTGCTTTTATGTTAAGTATTGATATTGTCACTATCCAAGGTAACTTTCAGCCAAAAAGTAGTTGCCTCCTCTATCTCTTTTTTACTTTCTTTCTTTTCTTTTTTTTTTTATTAAACTTTTAACATTTATTTTCACACAATTTTGGGTTACAAATTTTCTCCCCTTTTTTCCCCCTCCCCCCCCCAAGACCCAAGTTTTCTAATTGCCCCTGTGACCTATCTGCTCTCTCCTCTATCCTCCCTCCCTGCCCTTGTCTCCGTCTTCTCTTTTGTCCTGTAGGGCCGGATAGCTTTCTTGACCCCTTAACCTGTGTTTCTTGTTACCCAGTGGTAAGAACATTACATTTGGTCCTAACACTTTGAGTTCCAACTTCTTTAGCTCCCTCCCTCTCTACCCCTTCCCCTTGGAAGACAGGCAGTTCAATATAGGCCATATCTGTTTAGTTTTGCAAATGATTTCCATACTAGTTGTGTTGTATAAGACTAACTATATTTCCCTCCATCCTGTCCTGTCCCCCATTACTTCTATTTTCTTATGGTCCTTTCCCTCCCCATGAGTGTCGACCTCGTATTGCATTCTCCTCCCCATGCCCTCCCCTCTATCCTCCCCCCCTTCCTGCTTGTGCCCCTGTCCCCCACTCTCCTGTATTATGAGATAGGTTTTCCTATCAGAATGAGTGTGCATTATATTCTTTCCTTTAGTGGAATGTGATGAGAGTAGATCTCATGTTTTTCTCTTGCCTCCTCTCTTTATCCCACCACTAATAAGTCTTTTGCTTGCCTCTTTTATGAGAGATAATTTGCCCCATATAACTTCTCCCTTTCTCCTCCCAATATTTCTCTCTCACTGCTTGATTTCATTTTTTTTTTTTTTTTAGTATATGATCCCATCCTCTTCAATTCACTCTGTGCACTCTGTCTCTATGTATGTGTGCGTGTGTGCATGTGTGTGTGTGTGTACTCCCACCCAGTGTTCAGATACTGAAATGTTTCAAGAGTTATAAATATTGTCTTTCCATGTAGGAATGTAAACAGTTCAACTTTAGTAAGTCCCTTATGATTTCTCTTTGCTGTTCGCCTTTTTATGGTTCTCTTCATTCTTGTGTTAGAAAGTCAAATTTTCTTTCCAGCTCTGGTCTTTTCATCAGGAAAATTTGAAAGTCTTCTATTTCATTGAAAGACCATTTTTTCTCCTGAAGTATTATACTCAGTTTTGCTGGGTAGGTGATTCTTGGCTTCAGTCCTAGTTCCTTTGACTTCTGGAATATCCTATTCCATTCCCTTCTATCCCTCAATGTAGAAGGTGCCAGATCTTGTACTATCCTGATTGTATTTCCACAATACTTGAATTGTTTCTTTCTAGCTGCTTGCAATATCTTCTCCTTCACCTGGGAATTCTGGAATTTGGCCACAATGCTCCTAGGAGTTTCTCTTTTTGGATCTCTTTCATGCGGTGTTCTGCGGATTCCTTGAATATTTATTTTGCCTTCTGGTTCTAGAATCTCAGGGCAGTTTTCCTTGATAATTTCATGGAGGATGATGTCTAGGCTCTTCTTTTGATCATGGTTTTCAGGTAGTCCCAGAATTTTTACATTGTCTCTCCTGATTCTATTTTCCAGGTCAGTTGTTTTTCCAATAAGATATTTCACATTATCTTCCATTTTTCGAATCTGCGCGGTATGTTCTGAGATATCTGTCTTTCTCGAAAAGTCCAAAGCTTCCATCTGTACCATTCCAGATTTGAGAGATCTATTTTCTTCAGTAAGCTTTTGAATCTCCTTTTCCATTTGGTTAATTCTGCTTTTGAAAGCATTCTTCTCCTCATTGGCCCCTTGCACCTCCCTTGCCAGCTGAGTTAGGCTAGTTCTCAAGGTGCCAATTTCTTCAAGATTTTTTTGGTTCTCCTTTAGCAGGGAGCTGATCTGTTTTTCATGCTTCTCCCTTATCCCTCTCATTTCCCTTCCCAGTCTTTCCTCCATCTCTCTAACTTGATTTTCAAAATTCCTCTTGAGCTCTTCCATGGCCCGAGCCCATTGGGTGGGCTGGGACACAGGATCCTCGATTTCTGTGTCTTTGCCTGATGACAAGCCTTGTTCCTCCCCATCAGAAAGGAAGGGAGGAAGTTTTTTTTCTCCGATAAAGTACCCTTCAATAGTTTTATTTCTTTTCCCTTTTCTTGGCATTGTCTCCACCTAGTGGCCTGACCTCTGAATGTTCTCCTCATACCCACCTGGCCTCCTGGTCCTCCCAGCCAGCATTTGGGGACTGAGATTCAAATGCTGCTTCCCGCCTTAGGATTTTTGGCGGGGGCAGGGCTGCTATTCAGTGTGAGAATTAAGTTCAGGTGCTGAGGTCAGGGCTGCCTCTCTGGCTCAATTCCCTCAGGAGGTTTATGCACAGACCTTCCACAATGGATCCAGGCTCCTGTCCGTTTGGGGAGCCCCCATCCACAGCTGCCTCTCAGCCCCCACCTCCTGGGGGGGGGCCCGAGCTATGGGGGCACCTCACTCCCCTCTCAACCCGCCAAAGAGACTCTCTCACCTACCCCCGTCAGTCACCTGTTGGTGGGGGGGCCCGTGCAGCTGCTGAAGATCCCACCTCTGGATCCCTCTCAGAACTTTGTCTCTCGGAGCCGCGGCCGCCGTCGCTGCCGCAGGTCCGGGCTGGGCACCGTGTCTGCAGCACGACGGACCTTTTGCAAGAGGTTTGCCGGTCCCTCTGTGGGTGTGGGGACCCGCGTGGCCGCTGGAGACTCCGTTCCTCAGCCCTCTCAGATCTCTTTCCCATGGTGTCACTGTCGCAGCAGGGCTGCTCTCCTCTTCCCACCCCGGCGCCCCGGCGCGAAGGTCCCCCCGCGAGAGGTTTGCAGGTCTCTCCGGAACAGAAATCTCCCTCGCTCCAATATTCCGTGGTCTCTGGGTGCAGAATTCCCTCTATCTCTTTTAATTGTCCATTTTTACTATTACTTTATCTGAAATCATGATTGCTAATCCTGCTTTTTTCAGTATTTTCAGTTCAGTATTCTTAGTTCTAATGAGTTTTAATATCCTCTTCCATGTTAAGGGTGAATTTGTCCCATTAATTGTTATGACTATTAATTGTGTATTTCCCAATAAAATGTACTATTGGCTGGATCAATCTCCTGTCTTCAGGACAATAACTAGCACATGACACATATAATAGATACATATAAAAATTGCATATGTTCCCCAAAAGATGACTGACCTGATGTACATAGATGAGGTAGCAACCTAAACCATTAGTTTACCTAGACATGATATAGTACTCAATCTCTTGATCTCTAGGTCAGCTTCTCAAATTTTACTGTAGCTTGAATTCTTTTCAGTTTGACTCCATGTGTTTTAGAAACACATGGCCCAATAAAACTACGGAGATTTCCATTGATCTGGGACAATGCAGTCTTTAGGCACCAGACAGAATGATAACATGGCAAGGCTTGGATGATTATGGGTTAGAACAGTCAAAAAAGGCTTGCAAATTTATCTGCAGCAAATAATTAAAGATCAATTGGAAAGTGTTAATAACCATTGACAGTTGCTAATATTTATTTATTTATAAAGAGATTTTTCCTTGATTTCTATTTTTGAGTTATTGCTACAAATTCTGGTGAACATGCCATATACTCTCTTTCGCAAAACTTTGAATTTCAAATTTTCTCCCTATCTCCCCACCTCCTCCCACCACAGGATAGCATGTATTCTGCTTACTCTTTCCTCCAATCTGCCTTCCATTCTATCACCCCCCCCCCATCCCTTTCCTTTATATTTTCCTATATGGCAAGACAGATTTCTATACCCCATTGCCTATATAGTTTATTTCCTAGTTGCACATAAAAATGATCTTTAACAATAATTTTTAAAGCTTTGAGTTCCACATTCTCTCTCTTCCTCCCTCCCCACCCACCCTTATTGAGAAGTCAAGCAATTTGATATAGGTTATGCATGAGTAGACAAGCAAAACACTTCTATAAGAGTCATGTTATGAAAGACTAACTATATTTCCCTCTATCCAGTCCTGCCCTCCATTTATTCTATTCTCTCCCTTGACTTGACCTTCTACCAAAGTGTTTGCTTCTGATTACTCCTTTCCTCAATCTGGCATCCCTTTTATTATTCCCCCCTCTCTTATCCCCTTCCTCCTGCTTGCCTGTAGATTAAGATAAACTTCCATACCCAATTTAGTGTGTATGTTATTTGCTCCTGAAGCCAAATCTGATGAAAGGAAGGCTTGCTTATTCACTTTCCGCTTCCTCTTCTTCCCATCCATTGTAAAATCTCTTTCTTGCCACTTTTATGTGAGATGATTTACTACATTCTACCTCTCCCTTTCTCTTTCTCCTAGTATGTTCCTCTCAACACTTAGTTATCTTTTTTATATATTATCCCTTAATATTCAGTTCACCCTGTGCCTTCTCTCTCTCTGTCTTTCTGTCTCTCTATATGTAGAGAGAATATTCATATTCATACACACACATACGTATACACACACATATTCCCTCCAACTATCCTAATACTGAGAAAGGTGACATGAGTTACAAATATCATCTTTCCATGTAGGAATGTAAACAGTTCACCTTTATTAAGTCCCTTATGGTTTCTCTTTCTTGTTTACCTTTGCATGCTTCTCTTGATTCTTGTATTTCAAAGTGAAATTTTCTACTCAGTTCTGTTCTTTTCAACAAGAATACTTGGAAATTCTTTATTTCATTGAAGTTCCATTTTTTTTCCCTTGAAGTATGATACTCAGTTTTACTGAGCAGATGAGTCTTTCTGGTGTTGAGCAGGTGATTCTTAATCCTATCTCCTTTGACCTCTGGAATATTATATCCCAAGCCCTACAGTCTCTTAGTGTACAAGCTGCTAAATCTTGTGTTATCCTGATTGCATTTCCACAATACTTGAATTGTTTCTTTCTGGCTGCTTGTGATATTTTTTTCCTTGATCTGAGAACCCTAGGATTTGGCTACAATATTCCTAAGAATTTTCCTTTTGGGATCACTTTTAGGAGGTGATCAGTGAATTCTTTCCAGTTCTATGTTACCCTCTGGTTCTAGAATATCTGAGCATTTTTCGTTAATAACTTCTTGAAAGATGATGACTAGGCTCTTTTTTTTGATCATGCCTTTCAGGTAGTCCAGATTGTGGAGGGTTGAGAAGAAAGGAAATAAAGCCAAAGAATTTAGACAGTTTTTTTTTTTTCCGCTAGAAGTTCTGTCGAGAGAGACAGAGAGAGAGAGAGAGAGAGAGAGAGAGAGAGAGAGAGAGAGAGAGAGAGAGACAGAGAGAGAGAGAGAGAGAAAGAAAGAGAGAGAGAGAGAGAGAGAGAGAAAGAGAGAGAGAGAGAGACAGAGAGAGAGAGAGAGAGAGAGAGAGAGAGAGAGAGAGAGAGAGAGAGAGAGAGAGAGAGATGGGCAATAGCTTAAAGATGATGGGGACATTTTTTAATTCTCTCTCCTGGGTCTATTTTCCAGGTCAGTAGTTTTTCCAATCAGATACTTTACATTCTTTTGGTTTTATTCTGTAATTTCTTGATTTCCCATAAAGTCATTAGCTTCCATTTGCTTCATTCAAATTTTCAAGGAGTTATTTTGTTCAATGAGCCTTTGGATCTCTTTTTTTCATTTGACCCATTCTGCTTTTTAAGGTATTCTTCTCTTCACTGGCTTTTTGGATCTCTTTTGCCATTTGGGTTAGTCTAATTTTAAAGGTGTTCAGCATTTTGAGGAGTTTCTCTTAGCAAGTTATTGACTCACTTTTCATGATTTTCTTGCTTCATTCTCATTTCTCTTCCAAATTTTTCCTCTACTTCTCTTCCTTAATTTTCAAAATCCTTTTTGAGCTCTTCCATGGCCTGAGACCAATTCATATTTATTCCTGGAGGCTTTGGATGCAGGAGCTTTGGCTTTGTTGTCTTTTTCTGTTTGCATGTTTTGATCTTCCTCATCACCAATGACATAAGAAAATACCTTTTAACCCAGAAAGTATCTATATTCTCTTCCTTTTCCCCCCATTTGCTCATTTTCACAGTCAACTATTTGACTTTTGAGCTCTTTGTTAAGTAGAGGGCTCCAGAAGTAACCTCTGCTTCAACAGTGGCTGCCACTACCCTGAGACTGGGGCTGGGGTTAGACCACACTCCCCTCTCAGCCAGGGGAGAGAACATTCTCACTGACCTTTGAAGCTTTCTTTGGTGTTTGGGGAATAAGAAGTCTGGAAACTGCAGCAGCCACCAGAGATTTAGTCCCCTAAGTTCTGTTCACCCTCCACCCATGCTGGTGTGGTGCACAGAGAACTGTGCTCTGCTCCCAGCACAGTGCAATGAACTCTTTCTGTTGATCTTCCAGATTGTCTTGGGCTAGAAATTTGCTTCAGTCTGTTATTTTGTGGCTTCTGCTGTTCTAGAATTTTCTAGAGTCATTTTTACAGGTTTTTTGAGGGGTTTGGGGGGAGAGCTCTAGCAGGTCCCTGATTCTACTCTGTAATCTTGACTCTGCCCTCCCTTATCAGAATTTCTTGAAAGCCATGAGCAAATTTATATTTGCATCAGTGGAGGTGGCCATGCTGATGAAATCAATTGTCCTGGAAGTCCTGAAGAAGGCAAACTTTTAGATCTCCAAATATGGAGTTTTCTATTAAAATGCTGGTTTTAAACAATATGTTGTAATCAAGATTTGCTGGTCCTTCCAGTAAACAAGCTCTTGCAGAAGGTAGTTAATATTTTGTAACCAGTGCAACTATCTTACAACATTTTAAATTTTCAGTTAGCATGAATTCAAGAAGTTGGGATTCCTACTAGAAATAGCAGATTTCTTCTTTTTTCTGAGAGAGGAAAAAGACCTATTCCAAACCCACTTGGTGAAGAAGACCTTTCCAGTTACTCTCCCTGATGATGACTTCTCTCTAAAATTGTATTCCATTTATACTGTACTTGTGTTGTACATATACTTATTCAAATCTTCTCTCCCCTAGTAAAATTTGAACTCTTTTAGAAAGTATCATGATTTTGTAATGGCAATCAAAATAGGATCTTTTGCTGTTTTTGTTCTACTAAAATGCCTCTGATTGAGTAATGTGATTGGGGAGTATCTTTCCCACCCATTGAATGGCTTGCCCAATGTGGGAAGCTTGATTAGGGGAGTTGTTTTGTAGGAGGGTTTCAAGTACCTTTTGTTTTTTCTGTGGTGGCCCTGGGTCAGAGAGGCTCTGAAAAGTGTATAAACACTCTGAGGGTGAGGATTCACTTTGGGACTTAGTGAGTGAAAGGGTTTCTTTGGCCAGAGAGACTCTGGGAAGCCCTTCAAGAAGCCCTTCAGCTAAAACCCAGAAGTTGATGCTTCCCTCTCTGGTAACTGTGTATTTATGTACGTAAGGGTCAGACATTTGTATGGATGTAATGGTCAGGCAGTTTGGAAGTGTTGTCTGTTGATTTATTTTTGATTTCTCTGAAATTTTTATTTTGATTTTCTCAGATACCTGTGCTTGATTAAAATGATTGTTTGTCCCTTGAAAGCTGCTTTCATATTATGAATGCAGATCTAAGGACCTGTTGTAGTAGCCCTGCCTGTGTATGTCGGGGTGCTTACTGATACAGATTTTTACTCTGTATTTGCAAATTTTAGCATAATGCTCAGCATATATTAAATGAGTAATGAGTGCTTATTGACTGACTGACAGAAGGAATATGAAAAAGCAGCACTGAATTCACACTGCTAAGAAATAGACAGTCACATGAAGGTAAACTTTTCCTTCCTCCTTTACATTACTGAGAAAGACAGGCTCTCTTTCTGAGCTCAACTTATGTCAGAATACTCAGGTCTTGTAACTGGTTCTTAAAATAATTCCTTTTCTGAGGTCCGGAATGCATGTCTGAATGTGATATGTATACTTAGCATAGGGGCTACCAAAGGAAGATAGAAAAGAACTGTTAACTAGTTTCTAAACTGTTTTGCCACCATTTTGAATCCGAGCACCAATCCATTACCTGCATAAAATTGATTAGACTGTGAGTCTCTGTGTCTCCTTGAAAGACTAAGTCTTATTTTAGAGTTTTGTTAATGTTTCTGGAGAGAAGGATGTGCTATAGATAAGATGTACTAAATTAAATAACTCTCTTGTTAGCCTGATAAACTGGATCAAGCATGATAGAGTAGTAGTCAAAGAAATATAGGTTCAAATACTATCCTTGCCATTTAAAAAACTGTGACCATGAGCAAGTCACCAGCTGAAACAATTTCCTTATCTTTAAAAGGGGAAGAATTATAGTTCAACTACCTAACTCAGAGTTATAGAGAGATATGTGTCTAAGTGTAATAAATGAAAATCAAAAGGAAAAGAGTTCTCAAATAGGGATTATGGGATGCACAATCTCCTCCCAACCCTGCCACCAAATTCCTCTATGATGCTGAGGAAGTCCCTTTTACTCTCTGGGTCTCAGTTTCTTCAGTGATGTGTGTGTGTGTGTGTGTGTGTGTGTGTGTGTATGTGTGTGACTGATCTCATTCTTTTCTTAAAATTATGACTTTCTTAAATTCTGTTAAAGAGTTAATCTCTAAAGGCTCTTTGATCCACTGTTTTCTAGTTTGTCAAGTGTACATTATACTGGCATTTCATAACTCATGGGATTTTTATAGATAAAGCTCTTTTAAAACTATAACATGAAATAGAAACGTAACATAAGAAAAGATGACCTCAAGTATCATTAAATTCAGGAATGTTTTATTTAAATAATTTTCTTTTTCAATTTTTTTGCGACGTTCAGTTTTGAATACGTTTCTCCTTGCTCCCCTTCTAGACCACCATCCATTTAACAAAGGAAATATGAAATCAACAAAACCAACCAAAACACTGAGTACATTTGACAATGCATTCAATATTCCAACTATAATCTCCTATCTTTTTAATGGAAAATGGGAGAGAGTTGTGGTGCTGAAGCTCATTTTGTCAACTTTTCTCCAGGGATAATCTATATCATTATACTGACATAGTTTTCCATTTCATTTTTTGTTCTATTTACATTGTTACAGTAGTAGTGTATATTGATTTCCTGGTTCTGTCTTCTTCATGCTGCATGAATTCATGCTTATCTGAATTCCTCATATTTTTTGTTTGTTATGACATAGTAATATTCCAGTGAATTAATGCGCCACAATTTGTTTAGCCTTTCCTCAGTTGATAAACACATACTTTGTTTATAGTTCTTTGCTATCACAAAAAGTTCTGCTGAGAATATTTTGGGACCTTTATGTGTTCTACTTTTTCAAGGTGCTTAGTATTATAATCTCTGGACCAATGGGCATGAACATACTAGTCATGAGTTCCACACATTTCAAAATTGTTTTCATCAGTTTCATGGATTCAATTGTTATCTCTATGTGATGATTCTTAGATGTATTTATTCAGCCCTAATTTTCTCCTGACTTTTGGTCTCACATCTACAAATGCCTTTTGAACATCTAGAATTGTGTGTCTCATAAAATAAATTTGATTTGTTCAAAACTAAATTCATTATCTTTCCCTTCAAACCCTCCTTTTTTCCTCAAATTCTATATTAATATGGAGGGCACCACCAGTCACCCAGGCTCACAACTTAGGGGTCATCTTCAACTTCTTACCTTTTTTTCCTCCTGAGTCAATTGCCAAGAGCTACCATTTTTAACTTAGTAATATCTCTCATATATACTCCCTTCTCTTCTTTGACATTATCACTACCAAAGTTCAGGCTCTCATCACTTCATGCTTGGGCTATTCCAATAGCTTTCTGACTGGTCTCCCCACTTGAAGTTTCTCTTCATTCCAGTCTGTCTTCAACTCAGCTGTCAAATTGATCTTCTTGGAACACAAGTTTGACTACATTAACTTCTATTCAGTCAATCCCAGTGTCTCCATATTGCCTCCAAGACTAAATATAAAAATTCTTTGGGTTTTTAAGCCCTTCATACTCTGGTCCCTTCTTTCCTTTCCAGTCTTTTTATACCCTACATTTTGCCCACCCCCCCCCCCCATGTACGTATTCTGTACACAGGCCCTCAAACATTTAACGTGCTTATCTTTTGTTATATTTGGCAATTTTCTGAGCATTAGGTCAAACATCACATTTGTTTTTATTTTAATTTATCATTAGAGATTTAGAGCTATGAATGAATGGATGAATGAATGAACAAATATAATGTATTAGGCATTTACAATGTGTCATACATTGAGTTAAGTGCTAGGGATACAGAGAACAAAAAGACATAGTGTTTTTCTGGAGGAGTTCCTTCATGTTCAATAAGGGCAAATGATATGTCTTTTAATTTCAACCATAGGACAGAGGAAAAGACCAGTGATGTTTTGGACACAGGGACTAGCCAGATGGTGATGTTTCTTTTTTAGCATCATTTCTTTTGGTATTTATCTTTCATATGGTTGAAAGATGATTGTTCATATTTTGGAGTCCTCCTTTGGGTATGAGTAAAACTATTTGGTCATGTTCTATGGCTATTTATTCTTTAGGGAATGACTTTTTATTTTAGATATTTGCATATGTGTATATCACATATTGGTGTATATTCCATTTATCAATTGGCTTTCAGATGACAGTCAAAGATATTTGATGTAAAATTTTCCCTCTTCTCCCAGTTGAAAGATTCCCTTCTTAACCTAAACTCTTTTATTTTGTTTCTGCAAAACCTTTCAAATTTCTTGTGATTAACATGATCTGTTTTATCTGTTGTTACCTGCTCTAATTCATGTTAAGAATTTTCCCATAGCCATAGTTTTAAAAGATACTTCCATTGAATTCCTTCTTTTAAAAATGAAATTACATTTATATCAAACTAGAAGATTCATTTGGAACTTATTTTTTCACATGGCATTAGCTGTAGGTTCAAACCAGACATTTTGTTTACTTGTTTGCTTTGTTGTGTTTTCCAAATTACTCTCCAGTTTCCCCAGGCATTCATTTTAGATTGGAATGTCTTCCCTGGTGCGTTTTCAGCTTTATTGAACTTTGGGTTCAATTGTTTCTAATTCTTGCTCATCTACTTTTTAAAATTTTTAGCAAGTAAACAATAATTTTAATGAGTATTGTTTCATAATGTAATTTAAGGTTGGAAATAACAGTTTTCCATTCTGCTTTATTACTATTATTTATATTTCTCCAGATATTTTCTTCTTCTACGTGAATGTGTAATTTTATAAAGTAACCCCTTGGTAGTTTGGTTGGTAAGAGCAAGAAACTCTAAGTTCATTTAGGGAATATCACTCTTTTTGTTATTTTAATCTGGCCTCATCATGTAAGCAGTGAATTATCTTCCAATTATTTGATTCATTCTTTATTTCTTTAAAAGCTGTTTCATAATTTTATTGCTACCTAAATCTATATCTATACATCTTAATTATGTCTTGGTATAGTGAGTAGCTGATAGTTCAAATATTGTTTAGCTATTTTGGGAGGAATTTCATTTTCTGTTATATCTTCTGGGATTTTATGTAGAAATGCTGATTTTTTGTTAATTTTTTATAACAATACTTTACTGATATTATTCATTGTCTCAATTTGGTTACTTGTCAATTCTTTGGAGTTTTCTAAGCTAACTATCATGTAATCTACAAATAGGAATAATTATTTCTATTCTTTATCAATATTTGTGTCTTTAATGTTTTTCTCTTGTCTTACTTCTAGAAACACATTTCAAGTCAATGTTACTTCAATTTTTCCGGTCCTCCAAACCAATAAGCTGTTAAATCAGCTTCTGTGAAACCAAAGAAGTTAGAGATGTGTCTTAAAATGAAGAGGCTTGTTTTCAAAGTCATAATCAACATATTCCAGAAATCCAAAGCTAAAATAGGCTATTTATCTTCAATAGTGGGCTCAAAGTGCAGAATAAAACACTTATCTTTGAACACGATTAGTGACAGCAATTGTTTCCCTTACCTATGCATATTTTATGAGAATTTTGTTTTCCTTCTTTCCCTCCTTCCTTCATGGCTTGGGGATTCCATGGTTTGACTTTGTTTACACCTCAGTCCCACTGTTTACATCTTTCTCCAGCATCTTTTCCCTTCCTTCCTTCTTTCTTTCCTTCCTTCTATCCATCCTTCATTCTTTCTTCCATTCTTCTATGGGGTAAATGAGAGGGAGATAAAATAAAGCTTGTTAAATGGAAAAAAAGTTTTAAAATACTTCATATATCCTCCAAAGAGATGAAATAAAAGGAATAAGGACCTATCTGTACAAACATTATTTATAACAGCTCTCTGTGGTGCCAAAGAACTAGAAATTAAAAGGGGTGTTGACCAATTGGGAGATAAAAGAATAAATTATGATATATTAATGTAATTGAATTTATTATTATTATGATACATAAATGTAATGAATTTATCACATAATAAATGATGAAGGGGAATCTCTTCAGAAAGTCTTTGGAAAAATTGACTGAACTTAGAATATAGAGTGCAGAATCAGTAGAGTAATTTAAACAATAAAGGAGATACTATAAAAGTACATAACTTCGGAAGACAATTAACAACACTGAGCAATATAATAACAAACCATGATTACAGAGGACTTACAATGAATAATATTCACGAAGGAGTAATGGACTCAGAATATAGAATGAGGCATTTATTTATTTATTTTTGCATAACCAACATGAGAATTTATTTTGCTTGACTATCCATTTTTACTACTAACTTCTGCTTTTCTTTTTTTTTTTTAAATTTATTTCTAAGGGTGGGAGTAGAAGTGAGAAAAAATCTAAATTTTTAATGTAAAAAATTAAAATAAGCATTATTAAAAGTCTCCAAAAGTAAAATTTCTCAAGTCACTCATTTATTTTAACTATTTTTTTTCCTCTCAGATTGATCATTTAAATAATGCAGTACTTTTTTTTTGTCCCCAAAGCCTCTTACTAGAGCTAATACCTTTGATATCTTGAGCTCTGGGAAGTTTCTTCTTGGTGCATCTCTTCTGATTCTATCTCTTATGCTGGGGATAAAAACAATAGCCAAACAACCAGAAATCTGGTTTCAGAAATCTGTGAATAATTGAAAATCCTTTCTGGCTTAGGGAATCCATTTAAACGTATTAATATGAAGCCATTAAAGACTATGATTTGGCTGTGTTTATTCCACAGTCCCACTGTTTGCATGTGTTTCTCTAGCTGTATGCACAAGGTAGTAATGTCAAATGCAAAACAAGCTAGACCCTTTGTCTCTAGGGTTTAGGGATTTAAATACCAGTGTTAACCATATATGCTATTCTCCCAAAGTCAACAATGACAGCAGCCTCCAAACCTCTGCTGTGGAGCATATGTATTATCCCCTTCTGAATAAATCCAGGATTTTATAACTGCCAAAGATGTTAGCAGTGGTTTTAAGGGTCTTTCTAATCATGTACCATCATTAACTGTGGATGGGTCTGTACTCATTCTTGCATATTACTCACTAACAATGAAGAAGAAGAAATGGTATATATCTACATATATATGTATATTTGTACTATATATATATATACACACACACACACGTGTGTGTGTATATGTGTGTGTGTGTATTCTTGGTTTTCAAGCTTTAAATATCCTTAAACTAGCAAGGATTCAGGATTCATTACTGCCAACACAGATAATACCTTAAAATGGAAGTTGTGCCTTGGGCATCTTGAATATTTGGGATCTGGAGATTACATACTGAGTGTTTTACACTTCACTTAATTTGAGTTCTGTACCCAGAAACCTGGAAAAATATTCTCTAGTAGACAGTGCTGAAGACTGTCATTCACTTTCCACTTTGCTATAATTCCACAATTTATCAACAGAAAATCTTATGCAAAAGAAAAAAATAAATTTAATGTTCTCTATGAATGGATGCTTAGAAATAGACTATAGCGATATGGGCTCAATGTCAGAAAGATCCAAGTTAAAGTCGTGCTGAGCACATATTGATTGTGTGACTCTAGGCAAGTCACTTAATCTATCATTGGCCCAAAGAAGAATTGGCAACAGAAATTTGTTCCCTTAGAGTTTTCGCTACTAATGAAATCACATATCTGATACAAACCTTATCTCTTCAGCTCTCTAAAACAAAACAAGATACAAACATGCATTATGCCAAGTAATTTTTAACCCATAAGCCCTTGTGATGAAATTTCCCAGTATCACTAATAGTTTCAAGCATGTGAATTCCTTTCTTGACAGTATCACCTACAGCATTTACTGAATAGCCCATAGCTTGCAGTTCTCTACTGCTCCTAGCTCATGATTCCTTTACCTTATTGATTTTATTGTGCTCTCCTTGCTACCTACTCAACAGTTTATTCAGTGATTTCTCAGTCATGGATACTAACAGGGACAGTATTATTTGTAAGCCAGGCTGGTAGGGGTAGAATGGAGTGGGACTACATTTCTAATGATGAATTGGAAATTCAAGTTTTCTATATATTCAAGCTTATTCTCTGCAGAGAACCATCTAGGACTAAGTTTCCACTGAAGATCCTACCAATCTTGGTTTATAAATCAAAACTTTGATAATTTCTATCCTATTACTTATACAATTTGATAGCCTTGCAATCCAATGAACATTTGTTTGCAATATTTAATAAGCAACTCACCCTATAGAGAATACATATCCTCATTGACAACTTGTTAAAAGGCCAAAAGAAACTCCCATTTGTTTTTCAGTGATTTGGGAAAAACCTGAAATGATTGTTTCCTTTTTAGGATATTGCATGTGATCTTGCAAAATGAGCTGAAAAGATATGATTACTTCCTTTTTCATCTTTAAAAATAATTCCTCTGCCTTTTTCCCCATGGTGCAACAGAAGGTGTGTATGTGTGTGTGCATGTGCATGTGTGTGTACATGTGCATGTGTGTGTGAGGGGGGTGATTTGAATACATTCCAGAATGAATTCATCACATGTGGAGAGCAAAGAACATAGCAACCTCTCCTTTATCAGCCTTATTTAGCTCAAGATGAGAGCTTTTTAACCCCACAAACTGACTGAATATCCTTGTCTAAGTTCACAAACTCTCAGCCCCAGATACAACAGAAGCCAGGGCAATGGTTCGATGTCAGAAATTCTTTTAGAAGCACACATCAAGAACATGTATGTGCTTGCCCATGTCTTAAGAGTCATGGAAATTGTTCCAGAACACTCTCTATGTATGAATGAGAAAAAAACTAAATTTCCTAGAAATTGTGATACTAGGATCTAGCTTTCTAATACAAGAAAAAGGATATTTTAAGAGTAACTCCAATTTCAAGAGAATAGCGATATCACTTTCTAGAGTAGGGGGGTTTCTGAATGCCATTCCTCTTGGAGAAAGAAGAGGATGAACCACATGACCCTCATGCCTGGAAAGCACGAAAATACCAAAGTTAGAAGATGAGGGAACAAAAGACTAACATTTTGCCTCTATCTAGCATAATAACTCTGGCTAGACTTAGTTTGGCCTCAAAGACCTTGGAGCTGACATTCTCTGTAGCTTGAGAAGAGAGTAAACTAACATTAATTCAATCCTGGAGAGTAGGAGTTTTGAGAATCTCTGAAAAAAAGAGAGAAGGGAGAGATATAAAGCACTGTAAGATTGCCCGGGGCGACTCCCGGGCCTTCGCCTTCTACTTACCTATCCCCGGTCTTCGGACGTCTCCGGCCCCTCTCCTGGTTGGGGGAGGGGAATTCCCTCTCCCTGTTGGGGGAGGGGAATAAACAGGCAGAGCACCCGAAAGGAGTTGCAGCCAGCAAGCTTTATTGCGTTTCTTCTCCTCCAGCTCTCGTGGTCATCCCCTTTTATTATCCCCTGTCTCCTCCCCCGTACCTCCCATGGGCGGGTGAGCTCCTCCCAAGTGCCTCCCTGTGGGTGGAGCCAGCCTGTTACCAGGGCCATCCCAGTACCCCACAAGGGGGCAGGTTCGGACCCTCAGGCGTCTCACGGTCCTCACGGGGGACACCGGTCCAGAGCTGTCCCCCAACATAAGATATCAGCATGACTGGGCCAGTTGGTGGTCTCATCTATAATTCTATTCTTCAAGGCCAATGAGAGGTGATTCCTAAATGGAAAAGTTGAGAGATGTGTAACTGTGTTTTACTGTGGGCACTCACTCTAATAACAAGAGTGCTGAGAGAAAATCACACAACAAATGTTTTGTTCTTACCCCACCCCTGATTTACTTCCACTTAATTGCTTTCATAAAAATTCTGTTAGAGAATAAATTCGACAGATTTAATACGATTTCTGAAGAAAGTAAGAGCAAACCACTCTAGTGTCTTTGCCAAGAAAACTCAAAATGGAGTCACAAGTCAGACATGACTAAAATGTCTGAACAACAACAAAATATAATTTCTCATAAATACCTGTAGTTGATCCTGTTATTTTATGGCTTTGTGTCCTTTTGTTTAAATGGTGAGGGTGCAGAATAGCTCTGAGAATCACTCAGGAGGGAATAAGCTTGGCTAGCACAATGTCAGGATCTCAATCCCTGTCCCATTGTTAGTGAATTTTTGCTTTCTCAATAGGGACATAAACCATAGTACTTTTATAACTACAGTCCCAAGTACAGATTTACTACAAACTGGGGTCATTTTAAAATAAATCCCCTATACAGACATGAGCCTGATAGTAAGTGAGGGTTACACTAGTACAGTGAGCTATTTGGACAGCAGAGGTTCCATGCAAAAGAATTGACTGCTCTATATCCTGAAAATATATTTGTCTTGCAGAGGAATCCCAAATGATAGGTTGAAACTATGCATCTAAGAGCCTGTGAGAGAGCTAGGAATTTACTTAAATGTGGGAGTATTGTCCATTTGGAAACTCTGAGTTCATTTTTCTTCTAAGAAGAACTTGTGCTTGTTGTGTTTTTAGTGTTTTCACTGTTATCAGATTGGCTAACATGACAAAACAGGAAGATGATAAATGTTGGAGAAGATGTGGGAAAGTTGGAACACTAATTCATTGTTGGTGGAGCTATGAGCTAATCCAACCATTCTGGAGAGCAATTTGGAACTATGCCCAAAGGGCTACAAAAATGTGCAGACCCTTTGACCCAGCAATACCATTTCTAAGGTTGTATTCCAAAGACATCATAAAAAATGGGAAAAGGACACACATGTACAAAAATATTTATAGCAGCTCTTTTTGTGGTGGTCAAGAACTGAAAATTGAGGGGATGCTCAACAATTTTGGGAATGACTGAACAAGTTGTGGTATATGAATGTAATGGAATACTATTGTGTTGTAAGAAATGACGAACAGTTGGATTTCAAAAAACCTGGAAAGGCTTATTAACTGATGCTGAGTGAAGTGAACAGAATGAGTAGAATATTGTACACAGCAATAGCCAGTGTGTAATGAGTGATTTTGATAGACTCGGCCCTTCTCAACAATACAAGGACCTAAAACAATTCCAAAGAACTCATGATGGAAAATGCAATCCATATCCAGAGGAAAAAACTATGGAGTTGGAATGCAGAGCAAATCAGATTATTTTATTTTGTTTTGCTTTTCTTTCTTATGGTTTCTCCTATTCATTATAATTCTTCTTTACATCACTAATGTGAAAATTTCTTTAATAGTGTGTGGGATGGCTCAGGTCCCTACTTAAATCAGTTACTCAGAAGCCTCTCAAAGTGATGACAGAAAGTTTATTTACTACATTCCGAGAATCAAGACAATCCTACAGCAGTTCACCTGGAGTAGGAGAGCCGAAGACAAAGAAAAGGCAGTGATTTATATAGACCCTAACACAAGTCCCTCCTCCCCCACTGACCATTATCCACATTAGCTGAGAATATGATCTTACATTCTAGACACAAAATCTAACCAATCCCTTTTGCAATGAAGACATCGAGGAATTATGTAAGTTTTATCCAGTCATTGAGACCCTAATACACTACACAGTTTTATGTCCTTATATGGAACTATTCTATTCTAAAAATATTGTAACCTTCAGCCTCTAGGTCTTACCTCATCCCTGGAAGAAGAATTACAATCTGAGAAGTCTTCACTAAACCTATCCCACTCAATAGGACTGTATGTGTAGAGCCCATATCAGATTGTGTACTATCTTGGAGAGGGGGAGAAGGGGAGAAAATTTAAAACTTATGGAAATGAATGTTGAAAACTAAAAGTAAATAAGTTAATAAAAATGAAGAGATGAGAAAGAGGGATATACTGGTATGTGGGGGAAGGGAAAGGTAAAATGAGAATATTTTTTCCCCAAATGAAAGGGATATGCAAAGAAGAGCCTTTACATTGGAGGGGGAAATGGGCATGGTGGGCAATACTTAAATTTCACTATCATCAGTATTGATTCAAAGAGGGAAAAATGTATATTCACACTCAGTTGTGTACAGAATATAACTTACTCAATAAATATAAAGGAGGGAAATGAGAAGAGAAAAGGAGAGTTGGAATGATAAAATTGAAGGCAGAATAAGGGTGCAGTCATTAGTAACAAATAGCTTTTTTTCTATTATATTTCAATTTATTTTAAACTTGAATCCAAAATAGGGAAAGAAACATAGAAACAATGCCATGTACACAACAGAACATAAAACAGGGTTCAATATAAAGCAATAAATTTCCATTTCAAGAAAACCTTTATAATAAATACTATACATTATTTTCAAAGCTCTTTCTTTTCATTGCTTCCTCGTATATTTTCTTTTGTTCTCTGTTGTGAAGTTTTTATTTTTCCCCTTTCTCCCTGCTGAAGAAGTTTAAAATTAAGTATACACACATACATATACATACATATACATGTATATATATACACACATACACATACTTATTCATAAATCTATGCACATATACACTCAATTTCATATATGTAACACTGTACTATGCTCATTTCCATTTGTCATCTATTTCTCTATAAATGGATAGTATCTTCCTTCATAAGTTCAAGTCTTTCCATATTTTTCTAAATCTGTTCCCTACTCCATGGGCCTACCCATTAAGGGGAGCTTGATTAGGGAAGATTTGTAGGAAGACTCACACCTTTTGTTAATGAGGCACTGATTCTCAAGGGCTGTGATGCTCTCTGATTCTGAAAAGTGTATAAAGACTCTGAGGTGAGGTTTTACTTTGGGGCTTACTGTTTGAAAGTGTTTATTTGGTCAGATGAGACTGTGGAAAGCTGTTAAGCAGCACCCCCCCCCCTTTGAAAACCCATATATTGGTACTTCTCTCTCTGGTAACTATGTATGTATGGTTGGATAGTTGGATCTGTCTGTTGATGTGTAATGTAGGTATTGCTTATAGTCAGACAGTGGAAGCCCTGTCTGTTGATTATTATTCCTCTGTATTTTCTCTGAAGTTCAGGGTGCTGACTTTTTCTGTTGACTAAGTGAATGATATATATGAGCTTGATTAAAATGATTGTTGACCCCTCAAAAGTTGCTTTCCTTTTAGAAATGCATATCTAAGAACTTGTGATAGCAGGCCTTGCTATGACAGCTGGAGTCTTTGCTTTTACATTATGATGTATTCAGGCAGGATCTGCAAACTAAAAGGAAGGTATAGGGGCTGGGAAAATTGTCTGTTGTTTTCTAATTGTGGTGGCTATGGTTCTGTGGAGCCCTGGCATGTGGGGATAGCCAGAGCCTGGGCTTGTGGATTATCCTGGCTCTGGACTGTACTTTAGGGGTGAATACCCTGAGATTGTATAGTATGCAGAGACTTGGAACCTCAGTGGAAAACTGCCTGTATTGACCCAGCAGAAGCAGAGAACTGCCTGTGTGCTGACCTTGGTGAGCTGAGAGCAGAAACAGAAAACTGCCAGTGTGCAGTCGTTGGAGAGGTGAGCGGAAAGGGAGCAGAGAGCTGCCTGTGTACAGACCCAGGTGGGAGCTGGGAGCTGCTGGCTCCTGCTGGAGGAAGAGGAACCCAGGAGCTAGGAGTTCAGCCCTGGGGCAGGAGGAGGACTGAGCTGCAAGGAACTGTGTGGGTTTTTTTGGAGTGTTTTCCTGGGACAGTTTGGGACCGAGGAGGTGGAGTTGCTTATGGTGGGTAAGGGGAAGTTCCATGTAACCCCAAAGACCCTACCCTGATGGCTTTGTTGCCCAGCCACCCCTTAGGACTTGGAAGTGGGGGCTGACGCACTGTTAAGACTGGGACTTGGCTCATTAGAGTCTGCACCTGAAAGTGCCTGCAAGGGCAGTGTGGGGAGGACACACCCCTAAGAGGACCTCATTTGGACATTTTGTTTTGGATTGAGGAAAGGCTAGCCGGTTGCTTACTCCCTAAAGACTGATGTTATGTTATGTATTCTGCAAATGTAAAGTTCATGATGTGTTTATTTTATGGGAACTGTGTTATATTTAATTAAGAAATGTTTCTGTCTGTGTTTGTCCTTCATTTTCAAAGAAGAATATGACATTGGAGAAATGATGACATGACGTGCACTTGACCTTGTTTTGAGTGAGAAAGGACTGTGCAAGGTCACCAACCTCACTTTCTCTTCCTGAGCTACCTTGGTCAAGTGACCAGATATTCATCAGGATGACTGCAGATGGCCCAAGATGCAATGGGAGACCTTGACCTGTTTAGGGTGGCCTTTTCAGGTACTCACTTAGAGGGAGGTAATTTTCTTGATTGAATAGGCCTCTTTAAACAATAATCAGGGAATGGCCTTTTTAATGAACAAAAGAAAACAAAAAAAATAAATCAAGCTGAGAGGGAATATATCATTCACTTAGTTCAGGGGGGAAAGTCTCACCTTGAACTTCAGAGAAAATGTGGAGAAAAAAAATCAATAGATAAGCCTTCCAACTGTCTGACTGTAAGCAATACATACATCACACATTAGCAGACAGATAGGGGTGAATACCTATATGACCATAGATACATAGTTACCAGAAAGAGAAGTTGTCAAAGTGGGGGGAAGGGGGAAAAGGGGGAAGGAGAGGGGAGAGGGGAGAGGGGGGAGGAGGGCGTCCCTTAGTGGCTGCCCAGAGGGCATCACAACCCCTGAGAACCAGTGTCTCATTAGCAAGTTAACAAAAGGTGTGGGCTTCCTGTAATCAAGTATCCCTTAATGGGCTGGCCCATTACTGGACACTGTGAGGGGAAAGCAGTAATCATCACTGTGACTGAAAAGAATGAGGATACCTATAAAACACAAGTGGAAAGCAGAGTGGATCAGGAATAAGAATCAAACAATATGTTGTTTATGAGACACATTTGAAACAGAACAGCACATATAGAGTTAAAATTAAAGGACTGGAGCAGAATTTAATACGTTTCAGTTAAATTTTGAAAAGACAGGGCTAACAATTATGATCTAGGAAAAGCAAAAGGAAAAGTAGAACTAATTAAAAGGTATAATCAGGAAAACTGCATTTGGCTAAAATGCACCATAGAGAATGCAATAATATAAAAAAACTCATAGAAGTTTCTCTGATTAAGACCTTTTTTCTCAAATATATACTGAGTCAAATTTGCAAAAAAAATAAATAAATAAGAGCCAGTCCTCAATTGATAAATGGCAAGAGGATATAAGTAGGCAGTTTTCAGAAGAAATAAAAGTTATCTCTAGTCATGTGAAAAAAATGCTCTAATTCACTATTAACTAGAGAAAGGTAAATAAAAATAACTCTGGATTACCACCTAACTTTTATTAGAAAGGACAAATGCTGCAGGAGATGAGGGGAAAAATAAGTGTACAAATCAATTGTTAATAGAGTAGTGAACTGATCCAACTATTTTGGAGAATAATTTTCAACTGGACCCAAAGGGCAATAAAACTGTACATACACTGTGTTGCAAAAATACCACTACTAGATCTATATGCCAAAAGTTATCAAGGAAAAGAGGAAAAGAACATACTTGCTCAAAAAACTTTTGCAACAATTCTTTTTGTGAGGGCAAAGGATTGGAAATTTAGGAGATGCTCATCAATTGGGGAATGGCTTAATAAGTTGTGTCATATCATTGTGGTGGAGTTCTATTGGTCTGTGGGAAACGAAAAGGGGTTGATTTCAGAAAACTATGGCAAGACCTATATGAACTGATGCAAAATAAAACAAGAGGAATCAAGAGATCATTGTGCACAACAACCGCAATGTTATCATGATGATAATGTGTGCAAGACTTGGATACTCCAATTAACACAATAATCCAAAACAATTCTGAAAAACTGATATGAAAACAAATGGTATCCACCTCCAGAGAGAGAACAGATGAACTCTGATTGCACATTAAAATATAGTTTTTTCACTTTCTTCTTTTTAGTTTGGTTTTTTTTTTTTTTTTTTGCATGGTTTCACATGTACAATGGATTTAGGTGGCTTGAGAAGAAAAAGAAACTCTTGGAAAGATTTACATGAACAGATATAAAGTGAAATGGAACCATGAGAATATCGAACAGGGTAACAACAATATTCTAAGCACAAAAAGTGGTAAAAGACAGCTACTCTGAACAAAAGAATTATCCAAGAGAATTCTTATGGACTAATGAAGAAAAATTCTATGTACATCCAGAGAGAAAGAAAGCTGATCAACTGAGTGCACATTGAAGCATACTTTTTAAACTTTGTTTATTTTGGTGGGTAGTGGGATTGGGTATTTTCTTTTTTTTTTTTAACATGGCTAATATAGAAGTATGTTTTGCATAACTTCACTTGATTAGTTGAAATGTTAAAACATTTTCAGATGTAATTCAGAAATATTTAATAAAATAAATAAAATATGTAAGCCCACAATAAAAGATCAAATAAAAAGAAGCCAACATATACAGAAGAATGTTTGGGAGAGAGAATTTGGGTTTATTTACTTGTTTTTACCAATGATCTCTTTTTCCACTAATTTTTATTTTATTTTCCATTATCAAGAATTTTTTTTCTCTCTCATTTCCTTTCCCCATTGGGGAAAAGAAAAATAGAAAAAAAACACTTGTAGGAAATATATATATGGATCAACAGACATATTCCTGTTGTCAATGTCCAAACAATGTTTGTTTCTTTCTGCATATTTAATCTGCCACTTCTCTGTCAACAGGTGGGTAGCATACTTCATCACTGCTCTCCTGAAATCATGGTTGACCATTTTGTTAATCAGAATACTCAAGTCTTTTGAACCTAATTGTTTGGTTTTACAATTTTATAAGTTGTACCCTTAGTTCTGCTTGCTCCACTCAGAATCAATTCATAAACTGATTCCCAAGTTTCTCTGAAACTATTTCTTCAATTTTTTATACCACAGTAGGATTCCATCACCTTCATATGCCATAATTTGTTCAGCCATTGCTAGATTGTTTTGCACAACTTTTGTTTTCATTATTTAGCCACTATAAAAAGACCCACTAGAAATATTTATGTACATATATAATTTTTCCTCTTTCTTGAATTCTTTGCCATAGAGGTCTTAACAGTGGTACAGCGGAGTAAAAGGGTTTAGTAATTTGGTGGAGGCGAGAATGGGAAATAGTTCCAAATCAGATAGCTCAGCTCATAGCTCCAGCATCTGTGCATTGAAGCTCCTCCAACATAATTTTGGTCAACTTTGCCAATATAATGTATAATAGCTAGAATCTCAGACTTGATTTAATTTGCATTTCTATATTAATGTTTGGAGATCCTTTTTTTTAAAAAAAAATATGGTCATAGAGAGTTGATCTTACCTTCCATCTCTAGAAAACTACTTTTTCCTATATTTTGCAACCTTATTAATCAGCACATTTGTTACATTCTTATGCATTCAAATCCATTTTTATATAATATTCAAAAGAAATCTTTATTATTCAAACTTGCTGCAGTTTTCCCCTCAGTAACACATTTCTCTTCTAATTTACTTTTTTTAAAAAAATGAATTTTATGTAATCACAATTGTTGTTTCATCATCTGCATTCTTTCTGCCCCTTATTTCCTCATGAACATTTCACTTCCCTGAAAGGTAATTTCTTCCTTGTTCCTGTGATTTTCTTTTTTTTTTTATTACATGAACTGAAGCTATTTATATTTATATATATTTATATTTATATATATAACTGAAGCTATTTATATATCCACATAAATCTTTTTATTCAGTTTTTTCTTTTTCTTTTAAATTTTTTGTTATTTCCTTATTTTTAGTTTTCAGCATTCATTTCCACAAAATTTTGAGTTACAAATTTTCTCCCCATCCCCCTCCTCCCCAACCCCAAAACGCCATGTATTCTCACTATCCCTTCCCTCACTGCCCTCACTGCCCTCCCTTCTATCACATCCCTCTGTTCCCTTATCCCCATCTTCTCTCTTTTCTTGTAGGGCAAGATAAATTTCTATACTCTATTACCTGTATTTCTTATTTCCCAGGTGCATGCAAATCAATTCTCAACATTTATTCCTAAAACTTTGAGTTCCAACTTCTCTCCCTTCCTCCCTCTCCACTCATCCCCACTGAGAAGGCAAGCAATTCAATATAGGCTATACATGTGTAGTTATGCAAAAGACTTCCATAATAGTCATGTTATGAGAAACGAAGTATATTTCCCTCCATCTAATCCTGCCCCCCATTTATTCTATTCTCTCTCTTGATGTTGTCCCTCCCCAAAAGTGTTTACTTCTAATTACTGCCTCCTCCCATTGGCTCTCACTTCTAAAATTCCCCCACCCCACTTATCCCCTTCTCCCCTACTTTTCTGTAGTGTAAGATAGATTTTCATATGAAACTGAGTGTGCATGTTATTCCCTCCTTAAGACAAATGTGATGAGAGTAAGCTTCACTTTTTGGCTCTCACCTGCCCCCTTTTCCCCTCCATTGAAAAAGCTTTTTCTTGCCTCTTTTATGAGAGATAATTTGCCCCCATTCCATTTCTCCCTTTCTCCTCCAAATATATTCCTCTCTCACCCCTTAATTTTACTTTTTTAAATATCATCCCTTCCTATTCAACTCACCCTGTGCTCTCTGTCTCTGTCTCTCTGTGTGTGTGTGTGTGTGTGTGTATGTGTGTATAATCCCTCTAACTATCCAAATACTGAGAAAAGTTTCAAGAGTTACAAATATTATCTTTCCATGTAGGAATGTAAACAGTTCAAGCTTAGAAATACCCTTATGATTTGTCTTTCCTGTTTACCTTTTCATACTTCTCTTGATTCTTGTGTTTGAAAGTCAAATTTTCTATTCATCTCAGTTCCTCCAAGGTGGCACAATCAAGGGAGAGAAGTTTACTCCACTCCTGGCCTGTGCTCTGGTCTGGGAGCAACCACACGTTCTCTTCTGCGCAGGATCTGCTAGTAAGATTCCTTGCCCAGTGTCTCCATCAGCTCCACCACACCAGTGCTCCTCCTCATCCCAGGGCTGCCACTCAGGGCTGAGACTCAGATCTGTGACTCAATTCTACCAGGGTCTTTAAAGTGAGGGCTCTAAAAATGGATGCTGTTGCTGCAGTGGCTGTTGCCAATGGGGCCAGACCACATTCCCTTCTCACCCAGCTGAAAGAGCTTTCTCACTGACCTTTGAAACTGTCTTTGGTATTTGTGGGTTGAGCAATCTGGGAACTTCTGCTGCCAGTGGAGCTCTGAAGCCTGCCCTGGTCCTGTCCCTGCCATGTGGCTCAGCCAAGGTCAGACTGCACTCAACTCTGAGCCTGACATGATAGACCTTTCCTGTCAGCCTTCTACACTGTCTCAGGCTGGAAATTTCTTTTACTCTGTTGTTCTTTGGCTTCTGCTACTCTAGAATTTGTTTACAGTCATTTTTACAGGTATTTCATGAGCTATGGGGGGAGCTTTTACAGGTCCGTCCTTCTACTCTGCCATCTTGGCTCCACCTTCCTACATAAATCTTTTACTAGTTTATGATGTGAACAGGGAGAAGTATTTTGCTGGTATTAATTTGATTGCTTATTATTAGATCTTATTATAAGAAATTTTAAATAAAAAATGGAAAGGGAGGGAGAAACATTCCCAAATATTTCTTATACCACAAACAATATTAAGCAAAACATGGAGATAATAGTAACAGAGAAAAGATAAATCATATACATACATACATACCTACACACACATGCATGTGTATACATACTTGTGTTGTATAAAGAAGATAAACTGAAAAGAAGAAATCCATGATTTGCAGGAACCAGATAAAAAGAATTGATAATATTGTGAGACTATAATGTAAATCAAATGACCAAAAGAAATAGATGGGGAAGTCTGGAAATAGATAAGAAACTTGTACAGAAATATAGCATTTTGTTGATGGGGGGTGTTGGTTATGTAGACAACTAATAGATTTCTGTCTTCAGAAAAAGTAGCTCACCTGATACAGTCATCATTTACCTTAATGATTGTTTCCTTGTTCAAAAAGTGAATGAGAAAATGAGGGAGACCTATTCTGGAAATTATTCTGATCAAAAAGAGTGAGTTGGTGTAGAAAACTTAATAGCAAGTATCAGCTTGATCTGAGTATTTTTGAGATTAAAACAGAAAAAAGTCCAGGCATAACTTGATATGTACCCTAGTTTGGGGGAGAGTAGATTTCAAAGCACTGAGAAATGGGACATACAGCATTCTGTAATTTACAGTTCTCTTAAAGAAATTGGCTTTGGGAGTGAGAAGTAGCTCTCAGGAGGCAGATTTTAAGGACAAAAGCAGTGATAATTTTTGCAAAGTAGAAAAAGTTGAGCTTAGGGAAACCAAATGTTCATAAAAGGAAAGAGACTGATGTGGAAACTCCAGGAAGTACTTTTAAAACAGTATTTTTCCAATTACATGTAATGATAGTTTTCAACATCCATTTTTAATGGAATTTTGCTTTTATTTATTTTTTATTAAATTATTTTATTTTCAGTGTTCTACAATCACTTCCATATATCTTAGGTTTTTTCCCTTCCCTCCCCTTACTTTATCCCTCCCTCCCCACTCCCCCCTGAGACAGTGTACAATCTTATATAGGTTCTACAGATACATTCCCACAAAGTACATTTTCACCTTAGTCTTGTTGCATAGAAGATTTAAAATGAGTGGGAGAAACCATAAAACAAAACAAAACATAGTACAAAAGAAAATGGTCTGCTTCATTCTGTAATCCAATTCCATAATTCTTTCTCTGAATGTGGAAGGCATTTTGCCTCAAGAGTCCACTGTGTTTTTAAGTCTTTGCATTGCAATGAAGTACTAAGTCTACCAGAAAAATTCCTCACACTGTAGTTGTTGCTGTGTACAAAGTTCTCCTGGTTCTGCTCCTTTCACTCAGCATCAGTTCGTATAAGTCCTGCCAGGCCTCTCTGAAGTCTTCCTGTTCATCATTTCTTATAGCACAATGATATTCCATTACATTCATATGCCACAATTTGTTCAGCCATTCCCCAATTGATGAGCAACCCCGTAATTTCCAGTTCTTGGCCACCACAAAGAGAGCTGCTATAAATATTTTTGTACATGTGGGACCCTTTCCCATTCTTATGATGTTTGGAATACAGCCCTAGAAGCGATATTGCTGGGTCAAAGGGTATGTACATTTTTGTAGCCCTTTGGGCATAGTTCCAAATTGCTCTCCAGAATGGTTGGATTAGCTCATAGCTCCACCAACAATGAATTAGTGTTCCAACTCTCCCACATCTTCTCCAACATTTATCATCTTCCTGTTCTGTCATGTTAGTCAATCTGATAGCTATGATGTGGTACTCCAGAGTTGTTTTGATTTGCATCTCTCTAATCAATAGTGATTTAGAATATTTTTTTCATATGACCATAGATACCTTTCATTTCTTCCTCTGAAAATTGCCTGTTCACATCCTTTGACCTTTTATCAATTGGGGAATAACTTGTATTCTTGTACATTTGAATCAGTTTTCTATGTATTTTATAAATGAGGCCTTTATCACACACACTAGTTGCAAAAATTCTTTCCCAGTTTTCTGCTTCCCTCCTAATCTTGGTTGCATTGGGTTTGTTTGTGCAAAAACTTTTCAATTTAATGTAATCAAAATTATCCATTTTGCACTTCATAAAGTTCAATTCCTCTTGCTTGGTCATAAATTTCTCCATTCTCTTCAAATCTGACAAATACACTCTTCCTTGCTCCTCTAATTTGTTTGTAGAATCAGTCTTTATACCTAGATCATGTATCCATTTAGATTTTATTCTTGTGTATGGTGTCAGGCATTGGTCTATGCCCAGTTTTTGCCACACTTCAATATCCATTTTTTATGAGATTTTCAGTTTAAAATTTTTCTCCCTTCCTCTGTCCTCTCTCTCCTCCTCAGGATAGCAAACAATCTGATATAGCTTATGCATGTGAAATCATGTTAAACGTATTTTCACATTAGTCATGTTATGAAAGCAGAATTAGAACAAAAGGGAAAAACCTTGAGAAGGAAAACGAAAACAAAAACAAAAAGACCATGAAAATAGTATACTTTGGTCTCCAGTCAGACTCTATTTCTTTTCTGGATGTACATAGCATTTTCCATCATAAGTCTTTTGGAATTATCTTGGATCATTATATTGCTGAGAAGTACTAAGTCTATCATAGTCGATCATCATACAATGTTGCTATTACTATGCACAATGTTTTCCTGGTTCTGCTCACTCCATTCAGCACCAGTTCATGTAAATCTTTCCAAGTTTTTCAAAAATCTGTGTCATCATTTCTGCTCCTCATTTCTTACAGCAAAATAGTATTCCATTACATTCATATACCACAACTTATTCAATAATTCCTTAATTGATGGGCCTCCCTTTAAGTTCCAATTTTTTGCCACCACAAAAAGAGCCACTATAGATATTTTTGCACATGTGGATCCTTTTCCCTTTTAGATGATCTCTTTGGGATACAGAACTAGCATTTCTATTGTTGTATAAAAGGGTATGCAGTTTTGTAGACCTTTGGGAATAGTTTCAACTTGCTCTTCAGAAAGATTATGCTCAGTTTTGCTGGGGAGTTGATTCTTGGTTATAATCCAAGCTCCTTTGCCTTCTGGAATATCATATTCCAAGCCCTGGGATCCTTTCATGTGGAAACTGCTAAGTGTAATACTGCCTGCAGATCCTTGACATTTGAATTGTTTCTTTCTGGCTGCTTGCACTATTTTCTCCTTTACCTGAAGGTTCTGAAATTTGGCTACCATATTTCATGCAGTTTTCCATGGAGATTTTTGGATCTTTTTCATGAGGTGATCAGTAAATTTTTTCAATTGCTATCTTATCTTCTGGTTCTAAGTATCAGAGCAGTTTTCCTTGATAATTTCTTGAAAAATGCTGTGCAGGCTCTTTTTGTTTAAATCATGGCTTTCAGTTAGTCCAATAACTCTTAAATTATTTGTCCTGGATCTATTTTCCAGGTCAGTTGTTTTTCCAGTAAGGTATTCTACATTTTCTTTTTCATTCTTTTGATTTTTGATTCTTTATGTCTCATAGAGTCTTTAGCTTCCACTTGCCAATTCCGTTTCTTCAGGAATTATTTCCTTCAGTTAGATTTTGTACTCTTTTTTTTTCCATTTGGCCAATTCTATTTTTTGAGGAATTTTTTTCATTCAGTTTTTGTCCTTTCTATTCTAAGAAGTTGACTCTCTCTTCATAACTCTCATTTCTTTCCCCAATTTTTCTTTTACCTCTCATTTGATTTTTGAAATTCTTTTTGAGCTCTTCCAAGAAGAATTTTTGGCCTGAGACCAATTCATATTCCCATTGGAGGCTTCACATATAGACATTTTGACATTGTTGTCCTCTTCTGATTTTGTGTTTTGATTTTTCCTATCATATTACCATGGTATCTTTCTATAATAATGGCTCTTTTTTGCTCATTTTTAGTCTATTTTGTGACTTTTAAAATTGAACTCTCATTCTAGGGCATAGGGGGCACTGTCCCAAGATTCTTGTGCTAGGAACCAGGGGACTTGTCACTTGCCTTCTGTTCTAGGGCCTCAGGCACTGGAAGTTTGCTGGAATGGCCTGAACTAGTTGCATCTGTTGCACTGGAGGTTCTGGGACTGACAGTTTGCCTCCTATTCTGGAGCTGGAGGCCTCACAGCTGGCCTACTGTGTCACTGGCCTGTTGAGCAAAGACCAAAGGACCTCAGCTGTTAATCTGTGCTGTGGCTACAATCATCCTACTGGCTTGCCCAGTCACCAGTCTAAGCTGTTCTGTACTCTCCTTTTACCCAGGTGAGACAGACTTTCCTGATGTCCTTCTAAGTTATCTTGTGCTGAAAAATTGTTTCATTTCATCTTTTTGTGGGTTCTGTTGTTCCATAATCTGTTTAGAGTCTTGATTTAATGTTGTTTCTGAGAGAAACTGGGGAGAGCTCAGGCAAATTCCTGGCTTTTCTCAGATGACTCACTTCGTAGGAACTCCTTAAATGACTTAAAGATATTAGTAAAGGCAGATAATAGGAGTAACACAAAAATGACTAACAAGCAGCTTTGCAAGGATAGCCTCAGAGGACTAAGAAACCCAGAAACTCAATATAGCATAAAGCACAAAGACAAAATATTAAGAACAACAAAAAGGGGTTATTTTGTTTGGTTTTTACTTAGATTAGAAGCAAAAGAATATGACCTCTGCTAAGATTGATAGGATGATTATGACAGAAAACACAGAGAGGGCATAACTAGTCAGCTAATTGTCATGTTATCTGCTAAGGAGAATGATCTTTAACCTTGAAAAAAATAGTGTCTCTAGTGCTTCCACTATATAATTAAGGAGTAGACTCTTTTAAGACCTAGTATAAGGAGGTTTTTTTTTAGACAGGAATATTTTGAAGGTCATGGTTCAGTGGAGCTTCTCACAGGTAAGGAAGCATCATTTGTATTAGGACACCTTTGAAGACTCGATCAGAGGGGGAGAAAGGATTTTTCTTATACCAAGGAGGGTAATTTCATAGCAGACAGCACTCCTCTGCACCTTCCTTCCAGGATTTTTACAAAACTCTTTGATATCTTCTTCTGAGCATAGACATCTCCTCCTCCTTTCAGAGATTATTGAATCTGACTTTCATAATCAGGCCTTTTCCCCTTTTCACATGAAATACTTCTTAGAAAATGCATGAGAAATAAATTTCAAAAGGCAAAAAGTCTTATTCTAACTTATTCCAAGCTGGAAAAAGGGAATAAGAGTTATAAGATCCAACATTATGTGAAGAATGCAATGATGATAAACTTTATGGTAATTTTAGTTTGTGTTTGTAAATACTTCAACAAACTCTTTTTCAGATCCCTTGAGGTATGAAAGTGACCACAGACTTGAAAGCAGTAGAAAGGGAACCCAAATTATGGCAGGTCTTATCAAGCTTGAAAAACTCTGAGTACAGGGCCAGAGATGGACTTTATGGCTATTGTTTCTGTGGACCCATGCAGCTATGTTTGGAGGGTCTTGACCAGATTAATCATAGGGTATTAATTTTTTTTTTAAATGTAACCATCTCTTAAAGACAATCTATTTGCTCAGATGTGGAGGGTTTTAGATCTATTTCAGACATATGAGTAGTCACGCTGATGAAATCATCAATCTTTGGAGCATTGACTTAATAACATGCTCTTCATTTTTTTGCTTTTCTTTTTTTTTAACTGCTCACCTATTGGTCACATATGCTTAAACCAAGGTACCTGTACTTAATGAAGCAACACAAGATTGATCTCTGGCTACATGTCATTTTGGATCCTCTTGGTTAATGACATAGACTTTTTATAATATTGAGAAATAAGGATAGGACTGTATTTAAAATATGGTTTTATACTTCTATTGGGGCAAAGGAATGGAGGGCATTCACATATTCACATATAATCATTCACAATCATGTACTTTTAATTGATCTGCTCAGTTACAGAAACATACTCAGAGTTGAATGGCACCTCATAGACCATCTTTTTGGATCTATGCCTGAACAAGACAACACAATTATTGATTGGTTATTTATTGTTTTGTTTTCCTTGAAATCTTATAGTGAGGAGGGAACCTAATGGCTCCCAAATCACTTCTTTCCACTTTTGTTTAACTATAATTAGTAAAAAAGGTTTTCCTTTTCAAACAGGTTTTTAACTCAGGCCCTATTCTTTCAGGACCAGTCAGGTTATATTTTAACCCCCTGTGCAGTGCTCTGATTACCAAAGGGGTTTTAAAAGTTAATTTCTTCTCCCATTGGCTCAAACCATTGTATAAATTGTGTTTTCCCTGTTTTAGAGACCCAGTGACTATCACCCTACTTTCATTTAACCACTTAACTTCTGATTAGCTTTTACAAACTGATATTTGCTTCAAAGATAAACAAGAACAAATAGTCAAACCTTTCCCCTAACTCTTTGACTGCATGTCCCCTATAATATCTGAGTTTGTGGGGAGGACATGAAAAGATTCACATCTACATAGAATTAGTCTCACTCAATTCAAGTCTAAAACCCACTGGATTCTCAAAGCTTGATGAACTGGCTGCAACACTTGCCTGTATTCCTACATTCCTAGATTCCCATGGCTTAAACTTTTAAATCAGAGACTACATTCCCTGTGCCTAGAATGGGCAAGAACAAAGGAAATAATTCAGTTCTTGTGGCCTCATAGCTTAAGCAGGGAAGGGGGAGGGAGCCCTTAGACCTTTCCCTCTAAACCACATGATATTACTTGCTACAAGCAGAGTTCTTTATCCTTGAATATGAGTACAGGGAAAAGCCCCACAGGTATTACGCCAGGACTTTAAAAAAAACCCAGCAATGTCAGGGGAGGTGGGAGGAAGAAAAAGTGGATTCTCATTTGAAAAGATGATGAATAAATATGAACAATTTTGGCCATGTAGCCAATGGTAAAAAAAAAAAAAAAAAAAAAAAAAAAAGCTACTCCCAACATGTGAGAGGACAATGCAGAATCTTGACCCATGCTTCTAGTCATCTAGTTTTCCAGAATCATGTCTCCTACCATCTTCTACATACTTGACTTTATCTGAGGTGGTCTAATCATGTACCAAATAACTGTTATACTTACCTCAAAACCAAATTTTCCTTTCTGCACCTCTCACCTTTTGCTACCAGTTCTATCTTCTGAGGATTGATGAGAACAAACCCAGTAAAATTTCCATCAATCAATTAATTAAAAAATTGAGAGTGTACTATAGATCAAACACTGTATTTGGCTCTGGGGACATACTAATTAGAATCCTTACTTACAAGGAGCTTCCATTCAAACAGGAAGAAGACAAGGACATATTTATATAGGTACAAAATAAATGTAAAGTGAATGAAAACAAATAAATGAAAACTAGTGAAATATGATAGACTTTAAGTGGGACAGTACTAGAAATTGGGGGAATAGAGAAAATTCTTCAGGTAGAAAGGGGTGACTGAGCTGCATCTTGAAGGAGATGTAGATTCTCTTCTGTAGATGTGAAGAGGAATTCTAGAGAAGAGGAATGGTTAGCACAAAAGCATAGTGATGTTGTATAGATAGATAGTTCTATGTAAGGGAGATTAAAAAAAAAAGGACCAGTTGGCTGGATTGAAGTGTAGGAGGAGAGTAATATACAACAAGTTTCAAAAGCTAGGTTGGGGCAACATCATGGACA
Source organism: Notamacropus eugenii (assembly GCF_028372415.1). Lineage (NCBI taxonomy): Eukaryota > Metazoa > Chordata > Mammalia > Diprotodontia > Macropodidae > Notamacropus > Notamacropus eugenii. Next base: position 545,229,957 of record NC_092872.1, on the reverse strand, counting down.
CACTTTAAAAGCTAAACTGAAGAATCAATAGTTTATCTTAGAAGCATCTGGAATTAACCGAGCAGAACAGTCACATGGTTACTTCTGGGTTTAATGGAAATAATTTTAGGAGTATTTTGTTAGGTGGAATAGAGTGGTGAAATATTTGAAGCAGGGAGACCAGCTAAGAAGCTGTTTCAGTAATCTAGACAAGGAGTGATGAGGGCCTGAACTAAAGGTGGTAGCTATGTGAACAAAGAGAAGGTGTCATGTCAGATAAAAGAGATGTAGGAGTAGAAAAGATAAGATTTGGCAAATGATTTGATATGTTGGATGAAAGAGAGTAAGGACTCGAGGATAATGCTGGAGGCTATGAACCAGAGATAATGGAAGTCTGAGGATATCTTAACAGAAATAGGGGAATTTAAAAGACAAAGGAGTCTTGAGGAAAAGATAATGAATTCAGTTTTGGACAGGATGAATTTGAGATGTCTCTGAAAGATCCAGTTTGAAGCTTCCAGTAGATAATTGCTGCTGTGAGAGCAAAGCTCATGAGAAAGACTAGGGGGAGGAGTTGGAGATATTTGTGTATACACAGAGATACTGATAGGCAGACATACATATACAGATTTACAATATGATGTATACTATATGTATGACATCTAACATATTTAAGTTGTCCCCAAAGCCTTAGTTATATTTAAGTTTGAATGACTTTAAAAGTATAATAGTTAGAGACAAGATGACATGATTTGAAAATTTAACTATAAATTTATTTTCCTCTTATTTAATTTTCTTAATTTTTAATAACAAGCATTTAATTTTAATAAGAGAGGGTATGTGGTCATTATGAATATGACGTGCAACAGTTTCTGGATTATACTTCATCTGACTGGAAGATTGGTATAGACCATACTCTTCTATCTCACTTGCCTAATTTATTTCAGTCAGCAGTTTTCTTGTGGAATCACCTAAAACTTTTTTGCTTGTATCAAAACCTCATTCTTTGGTACTATTTAGGTACCAACTTTTTTTAAAATTTGTATTTAATTATTTTAGTCAACATTCATTTGATTTCCAAATTTCTCTCTATCCCACCACCCTACCCCAAGATGACTTGAATTCTAATTACCCTTTCCCCCAGTCTGCCTTCCCCTCTATCAGCCCATTCCCTTACTATCTCATTCCCCCTCTCTTTCTTGTAGGTCAAGATAGATTTCTATACCCAATTGCCTGTACATCTTATTTCCCAGTTTCATGTAAAAACAATTTTTAACATTTGTCTTTAAAACTTTGAGTTCCAAACTCTCCCTTCCTCCCTCCCCACTCACCCTCACTGAGAAGGCAAGCAATTCAGTATAAGTTATAAATGTGTAGTTATGCAAAACACTTCCATAGTAGTCCTGTTGTAAGAGGCTAGCTATATTTCCCTCCATCCTATGTCCTCTATTTATTCTATTCTCTCCTTTAACCCTGTCCCTTTTCAAAAGTGTTTGCTTCTGACTACCCCCTCTCCCAATCTGCTCTCCTTTCTATCATCCCCCTCCTCTTATACCCTTCCTCCCTACTTTCTTGTAAGGTAAGATACCCAATTGAGTGTGTATGTTATTCCCTCCATAAGGCCAAATCCTATGAGAGTACTGTTCACTCATTTCCTCTCACTTCTCCCTACTCCCCTCCATTGTAAAAGCTTTTTCTTGTCTCTTTTATGTGAGATAATTTTCTCCATTCTATCTCTCCCTTTCTCTTCCCATTATATTCCTCTCTCTTCCCTTAATTTTATTTTTTAGACATCATCCCTTCATATTCAACTCACCCTGTGCTCTCTGTTTATGTGTGTGTGTGGGTGTGGGTGTGGGTGTGGGTGTGTGGATGTGTGGGTGTGTGGGTATGTATACACACCCTCCAATTACCCTAATACTGAGAAAGGTCTCGTGAATTACAAATATCATCTTTCCATGTAGGAATGTAAATAGTACAACTTTAATAATTCCCTTATGATTTCTCTTTCCTGTTTACCTTTTCATGCTTCTTTTGAATTTTGTATTTGGAAGTCAAATTTTCTATTCAGCTTTGGTCTTCTCATCAAGAATGCTTGAAAGTCCTCTATTTCACTGAATTACCATTTTTTCCCTGAAGTATTATACTCAGTTTTTCTGGGTAGGTGATTCTTGGTTTTAATACTACCTCTTTTGACATCTGGAATATCATATTCTAAGCCCTACTATCCCTTAATGTAGAAAGTGCTAGATCTTGTGTTATTCTTATTGTGTTTCCACAATACTCAAATTGTTTCTTTCTGGCTGCTGCAATATTTTCTCCTTGACCTGGGAAGTCTGGAATTTGGCTACACTATTCCTAAGAGTTTTCCTTTTGGAATCTTTTTTTCAGGAGGTGATTGGTGAATTCTTTCCATTTCTATTTTACCCTATGGTTCTAGGATTTCAGGGCAGTTGTCCTTGATAATTTCTTGAAAGATGATGTCTAGGTTCTTTTTATGATCATAGTTTTCAGGTACATTAATAATTTTTAGACTATCTCTCCAGGACCCATTCTCCAGGTCAGTGGTTTTTCCAGTGAGATATTTCACATTGTATTCTATCTTTTCATCCTTTTGGTCTTGTTTTATAATTTTGTAATTTCTCATAAAGTCATTAGCTTCCATTTTTGCTCCATTCCAATATTTAAGGAATTATTTTCTTCATTGAGCTTTTGGATCTCCTTTTCCATTTGGTCAATTCTGCTTTTTAAGGCTTTCTTCTCCTCATTGACTTTTTTGGACCTCTTTTTCCCATTTTGGTTAGTCTGTTTTTAGGATGTTTTTTTTTCTTCAGTATTTTTGGGGGTCTCCTTTTGTAAGCTATTGTAATGGCAAGTAAAATTAAGATCTTTTTATTGTTTTTGTTTTAGTATCAACAAGTGCCTTATTGAATCTTGTCTCTATCAATCAAGAGTCTTTACTAGGAGTAAAGTACAGAAACAAGTTTCTTTAACTAGAAACAGTATACAGTATTTGTATTGTTAATGTGATTAAAGATCTTCTCCACCCATTAATGGGCCTTCCCTTTAAGGGGAGTTTGATTAGAGAAGATTTGTAGGAATACCCACAGCTTTTGTTAATGAAACACTGGTTCCCAAGGGTTTGGATGCCCTCTGACTCTAAAAATAATATAAATACTCTAAGGATGAGGTTTTACTGTGGGGCTTAGTTTTTAGTAAGGAAGTTTGAGTACTAGATGAGGACTCTGGGAAACTGCTAAGGAGCCCCCTCCCTTCCTGTTCCCCTCCCCCTCAGCTTTAAGAACTTGGATGTTGTGTTTCTCTCTCTGCTAATGATGGTCAGAAAGCTGTACCTGTCTGTTGAATTATGATCAGACAGAGGAAGTCATATCTATTGATTACTTTGAGGATTACTGACTGGAAGTTTTTGTTTGGCCAGATGAAGACTTTGGGAAGCCTTTAAGGAGCTGCCTGGCTTTGAGAACCCAGATGTCATGCTTCCCTTTGAAGTAGCTATGGTCAGACAGTTGGGGTCCAATTTTCTGTTGAATTCAGACAGAGGAAGCCATGTCTGTTGATCCTTTGATTTCTCTGTATTTTCTTTGAAAGTCGGGGTGCTGGTTTCTTGAACTAAGTCAATGATATATGTACTTAGCTAAAGGAGTTATACATGTGCTTGATTAAAGTGATTGTTAACCCCTCAAAAGTTGCTTTTCATTTTATGAATGCAAATTTAAGAACTTATGATAACAGGCCTCCTTTGTGTGTTGCAGTGCTTACTGATAGAACTGTTGACTTGTATTTCATGATTTTCTTTCCTGACTCTCATTTCTCTTCTGAATTTTTTCTTTACTTCTTTTACTTCATTTTCAAAATCCTTTTTGAGCTCTTCCATGGATTGGGACCAATTCATATTTTTTTGGAGGCTTTAGATGGAGGAGTTTTGGCTTTGTTCTCTTCTTCTGGTTGCATGTTTGATCTTCTTTGTCACCAAAGTAAGATTCTATAGTCTGAGGTTTTTTTATTGATATTTGCTCATTTTCCAAGCCAAATACTTAACTTTCTAATTTTTTGTTAAGGTAGGACTCTGCTTCCAGTGGGGAGAGGTGGTGTACTCTCCCAAACTTCAGGGATTCTGTGCAGTTGTCTTCAGAGATACTTCTAGTGCCTGTAAATTTTCAGTTCCTCCAAGGTGGCATGATCAAAGGAGAAGTGTTTACTCCTTTCCAGGCCTGTGCTGTGGTCTGTGAGTGACCGCAAGCACTATTCTCTGTCTTGGAATCACAAGGAGGATTCTTTCTCCACTGTACCACAAGCTTCGTCACACCAATGTTCCTCCTCACTCCAGAACTGCCACCCAGGCCTGTAATCCAGATTTAAGCAGGGCAAAGCAAGAGAATTTTGCCTCAGTACCAGCAAAGAGATCCACACAACTGCCCTCTGATCAGCCACTGAATCCCTACACCATCTGTGGGCACAGAGCTTGGGGCGTAACCAGCCCTGCTGCTGCTTCTGCCTTGGCTACCTTTACCTCTGCTGCCCTGGGGCTGGGGCCTGACCATACTCTTCCCTTGACCAGATCCCACAGAGTTTTCCCTCTGACTTTCTATGCTGTTTTTGGCATTTGTGGGCCAAAAGTTTTGGAAACCACCACAGCTGCCAGTGATTCAGTCCCCTGAGCCCTGCTCCAGCCCTGCCTGTGCCAGCATGGCCCATAATGGGCTGGACTATGCTCCCAGCCCAGTGCAATAAATGTTTCCTGTTGACCTTCCAGGTTGTCCTGGAGACTTGTTTCATTCTGTCATTTTGTGGGCTGTGCAGCTCTAGAATTTGATTAGAGTCATTTATTACAGGTTTTTGGAGGGATTTGGGGGAGAGCTCAAGCAAGTTCCTGCTTTACTCTGCCATCTTGGCTCTGCCTCCCCTAGAGCTAGAATTATAATTGAAATCCTTTAAGTTAGTGAAGAGTAGATAATGGACATTTTTCCAAAATTCAAAAATTGATCAAAGTGATGCACAGAAAAAATAAGATGGTGATTATATTGTATATTAATAATGAAAGTATCAATATTTAACATTTTGAATAGTTAACCATGTACACATATATTTAAGCCAGCCTAGCTGAAGGAACAGAGCTCCCCAAAGGAGATAGAGTTAAAAATTAGCAGTTGTCAAGCAAGTTAAATTACAACCCACTTGCCTTCCAACTCTCCTTAGACCCAGAAGGAGACAACATAGGGCTCTGAACCCAAAAGCCTTGGGAATATACTTACAAAATGCCAGCTGACTTCCACTCATACGGTAGGCAAACAAGTTCAGCTAAGCAGCAAGGCATCCTAGAGATAAACAAGAGGCACCATGCACCAAGCAGGTCAAACCACCACCACCTCATTGACTGTCATCTCCCCTCATATCCTATTAAAAACAATCCTGCACTCTAAATCCAAGAACCTTTGTAACAGCAGTTCTTCCAACCCAGGATCCCTAAATATCATCTTTGGAAGCAAGTCCTATGGAAATGGATCCTGATAACTGCTTTTGTAAGTGCTACAGCTACATCTATTGAACACCTAGAATTTTCTATTAGTAAATTTCTTCTTACTGTCAAATGGTTCAACAATAGAAACTAATAGGAAGGGTCATTCACATCTGTTTTGATGGTGTGCTATAAACACATGCAACCTTTTCTGAAAATCTGAACTGCACCTGAAACATTCTCTGTTTCCCCACCTCCCCCCATTAGAATATGAGCACCTTAAAAGCAGATAGTCTTACTTTTATACTTGTATCCACAGTGTTTTGTATATAATAAGCACTTAATAAATGATTTATTCATCATATATATGTATTTGTGCACATATACATATATGCATGTGTGAATTTCTGTATATGTGTACACATGAATAACTACACATTGTATGTGTAAACACAAAAATTGTGAGTCATTTATGTAGAGATGATAATTCCAACTGAAAAAGAATACTGAGAGAGAATATAGACTACAATAAGAAGAGAACCTAGATCAGAATCTTGGGAGCATAATATGTGTCAGTGTAGGTAGAGAATGGACAGACAGCTTGAAAGAGAATCAAGGGAGAGTAGTGTCATGGAAAGTCAGAGAGAAAAAAGTATTCAAGACAAAGTGTTCAACAATATCAAATACAGCAGATAATAAGAAAAGAATGAGGAGTTAAAAAAGATTATCAAATCTGGCAATTATAAAATCACTGTTAATTAGACAGCAGATTAAATTGATCTATAAAAGTCAAAAGCCAGATTTCAAGGGGCTGAAGAAGAAATGGGAAAATAGAAAATGGATAAGTTCAGAAAGCTTTTTAAAGATTTGTTAAGAAAGAGGAGAGAGATAGTGAATGATAATAGGGGATAATGAAAGGGATAACAGGTTTCAGGAAAGGTCTTTTAAGGAAGGGACTTAGATAAGTCTGTAGGTAGTAGGGAAGAAATCAATAGAGAGGATGAGGTTAAATGTTTGGTGGAATGCTTAAGTGAGGTTGCAATCTGCTAAAGAAGATGACAGAAGATGGGCATGTAAAGGGGAAGTTGGAAAAGTGAAGTTACCAGTTTGTAAATATCCATGTCAAAGAGTTTCAAATACCTGACAACAGCTTTTATGCCAAGTCTTCTATTTTATAGGCCAAACATTACCAATAATGTCAGAGTAAAACTCTTTCTTTGGTTATAAGTACATCTAAGAAATGACTGCTGTGATGACACAAATAGCCAATAGTGGGAATATACATGATTTATACTGAGATTTGAAGATACATTTCTACTTTAGGTATGACTATCGTCCTGGTTCATATTCCTCTCTCTGACATTGTGACATTGTCATCTCCAGTAACTTTAGCTGGTGGACCATGTTGATGGTCCACCAGACTCAAGTCACAATTACTTGTCCTATTGCTGTGGTACTACTGGTACAGACACACCTGGAATCTCATTATCATTCAGCACTACTTCATTTATGAATTAAAGCTCCTTTTTTTCTTGCTATAATCTCCTTCTATATGGTTTATCTTATTACCAGTTTTAGTCTTCATGTTCATGGTATCTAAAACATTGGCCACTCCATCTAGTTCATTAAATTTTTTTCCTGGCCACAGTAAAAAAAAAAAAAAAAAGACATTAGTATTATAACCTTGATTAGGTCATTGGTAACCACTGAGAATTCAGTTTCAGTATAATAGTGGAGACAGAAATCAAATTGCAGGAGGTTGAAGAGAAAGAAAGTAGTGAAGAAATGGATGCATTTGTTGACTTTTTCAAAAAGTATAGCAATGTGGGGGAGGAGCCAAGATGGCAGAGTAGAAAGATACACATATGCTAGCTCCAAACCAACAGCCCATAAAATACCTGTAAAGAAGAACTCCCAATAAATTCTGGAGCAGCAGAAGCCACAGAACAACAGAGCAGAGGAGATTTCTGTTCCAGAGAGCCCTGAAAAACCAACCTGAAAGGTCCGTCGTGCACCAGACCCAGAGCAGAGCCCAGCCCTGCCTTGGCCAAGCAGCATCGAGAGGAGAAGATCCCAGTAGGCTCCAGGGACAGAATCTCCAGCAGCCGCACAGGTCCCTCCACTCCCAGGAGCCAAAGATCAGTGAGAGAGTCTCTTTGGCTGGCTGAGATGGGAGTGGGGTGTCCCCATAACTCAGGCCCCCTCAGGAGGCAGCGGCAGGGGTAGCAGAAGACAGGGGCTCCCAAAGCAGGCAGCAGTTTGGATCCATTGTTGAAGGTCTCCTCAAAAAGCCCCTGAGGGAACTAAGCCCCATGTGGCAGCCCTGCCCCTACCTGAGCACCTGAACTTAATCTCACACTGAATAGCAGCCCTACCCCTGCCAAAGCCCTAAGTCTGGGAAGCAGCATTTGAATCTGAGACCCCAAGCACTAACTGGGCAGAACTGGAGGCCAGGTGGGTGTGGAAAGGAAACTCAGAAGTCAAGTCACTGGCTGGGAAAATGCTCAGAAAGGGGGAAAAAATAAGACCACAGAAGGTTACGTTCTTGGTGAGCAGATATCTCCTCCCATCCTTTCAGATGAGGAAGAACAATGCTTACCATCAGGGAAACACATAAAAGTCAAGGCTTCTGTATCCCAAACATCCAAAATAAATATTCAATGGGCTCAGGCCAAAGAAGAGCTCAAAAAGGATTTTGAAAATCAAATTAGAGAGGTGGAGGAGAAACTGGGAAAAGAAATGAGAGATGCAAGAAAAGCGTGAAAAGAAGGTCAACACCTTGCTAAAGGAGACCCAAAAAAATGCTGAAGAAAATAACACCTTGAAAAATAGGCTGTCAATTGGAAAAAGAGGTTCAAAAACCCAATGAGGAGAAGAATGCTATAAAAAGCAGAATTAGTCAAATGGAAAAGGAGATTCAAAAGCTCACTGAAGAAAATAGTTCTTTCAAAATTAGAATGGAACAGATGGAGGCTAATGACTTTGTGAGAAACCAAGATATCATAAAACAAAACCAAAGGAATGAAAAAATGGAAGATAATGTGAAATATCTCATTGGAAAAACAACTGACCTGGAAAATAGATCCAGCAGAGACAATTTAAAAATTATGGGACTACCTGAAAGCCATGATGAAAAAAAGAGCTTAGACATCATCTTTCATGAAATTATCAAGGAAAACTGCCCTGAGATTCTAGAACCAGAGGGCAAAATAAGTATTCAAGGAATCCACAGATCACCTCCTGAAAGAGATCCAAAAAGAGAAACTCTTAGGAACATTGTGGCCAAATTCCAGAGTTCCCTGGTCAAGGAGAAAATATTGCAAGCAGCTAGAAAGAAACAATTCAAGTATTGTGGAAATGCAATCAGGATAACACAAGATCTAGCAGCTTCTACATTAAGGGATTGAAGGGTGTGGAATATGATATTCCAGAAGTCAAAGGAACTAGGACTAAAACCAAGAATCACCTACCCAGCAAAACTGAGTATAATACTTCAGGGGAAAAATTGGTCTTTCAATGAAATAGAGGACTTTCAAGCATTCTTGATGAAAAGACCAGAGCTGAAAAGAAAATTTGACCTTCAAACACAAGAATGAAGAGAAGCATGAAGAGGTAAACAGCAACAAGAAGTCATGAGGGACTTACTAAAGTTGAACTGTTTACATTCCTACATGGAAAGACAATATTTGTAACTCTTGAAACTTTTCAATATCTGGGTAGTTGGTGGGATTACAGACACACACACACACACAGACACACACACGCAGACAGAGCGCACAGAGTGAATTGAATAGGATGGGGTCATATCTTAAAAAAAATGAAATTAAGCGGTGAGAGAGAAATATATTGGGAGGAGAAAGGGAGAAATGGAATGGGGCAAATTATCTCTCATAAAAGAGGCAAGCAAAAGACTTTTTAGTGGAGGGAAAAAGAGGGGAGGTGAGAGAAAAACATGAAGTTTACTCTCATCCCATTTGACTAAAGGAAGGAATAAAATGCACACTCATTTTGGTATGAAAACCTATCTTACAATACGGGAAAATGGGGGAGAAGGGGATAAGCAGGGTGGGGGGGGATGATGGAAGAGAGGGCAAGGGGAGGAGGGAGCAATTTGAAGTCAACACTCCTGGGGAGGGACAGGATCAAAAAAGAGAATGGAAGCAAGGCGGGGCAGGGTAGGATGGAGGGAAATATAGTTAGTCTTACACAACATGACTATTATGGAAGTCATTTGTAAAACTACACAGATATGGCCTATATTGAATTGCTTGCCTTCCCAAAAGGAATGGGTGGGGAGGGAGGGATGAAGAGAGGTTGAAACTCAAACTGTTAGGAACAACTGTCGAGTAATGTTCTTGCCACTAGGAAATAAGAAATACAGGTAATGGGGTATAAGAAGTTATCTGGCCCTACAGGACAAAAGAGAAGATGGGGACAAGGAAAGGGGGGGATGATAGAAGAGAGGGCAGATTGGTGATAGGGGCAATCAGAATGCTTAGTGTTTTGGGGTAGGGGTAGGGGACAAATGGGGAGAAAATTTGGAACCCAAAATTTTGTGAAAATGAATGTTAAAAGTTAAATAAATAAAAAAATAAAAATTAAAAAATATATATATATATATAGCAATGAAGGAAAGGAGAGAGACTAGACAGTCTAAGGTAAAACTTTCTTAGGTTTGAGGAATCCTGGTCACCTTGAAAATTGGGTAAAAGCCAATTGAAGTGGAGGAGTAGGGAGAGAGAGAGAGAGAGAGAGAGAGAGAGAGAGAGAGAGAGAGAGAGAGAGAGAGAGAGAGCTGTTTTTGAAGATGCATTAGAGTGGGGATGATGGTTAATAGAACTCAGGAGGGAATTAATTTGTCTTACATGACTGGAAATGATGATCAAGTAGAAATTGTTAGGCTTATTGTAGAAGGGACTGCCAAAGTGTGAAGGAATAATCAGTCAACAGACAACAACCATGTGTTAAGCATCTACTGTATTACTGGAACTGTTGGTTGTTGTCTTTCGTTCTTGAAGAGGACCAAAATGGCATCACTATGATAAAGTCAAGTGTCAGTGTGGCTGATCAGATCAATATGAGGTCGGAATCCTCTACTACAGATTGGACACAGATACTCTGTGGGAACATTTGGGGTGGATTTTGCACATCTCAAGTTTTCTTTGAATTGTTTCAATTCTGCTTTGCTCACAGAGCATAGCACCTTTTCTGATGTGGGTACGCCATGCTGAGCAGTCCTGTCCCACTGTCTCCCATGTCACACAGTCAATTCCCAAGTTTCTGAGACCTTGAGATTGTCCTTGTATAGCCTCTTCTGACTACCATGAGATTGTCTACCCCATACGAGATCTCCCTCAAATAGTCTTTTTGGCAAGTGTACATTTTGCATTCAAACAACATGGCCAGCTCATTGGAGTTGCACTTTCTGAAGCATTGTTTGAATGCAGGGCGGTTTAGTTCAAGTAAGAACCTCAATATCTGGTACCTTATCTTGCCAGGTGATATTCAGAATATTCCTAAGACAGTTCAAATGGAATCTATTCAGTTTCCTAGCATGGTGCTGGTAGACTGTCCATGTTTCACAGGAGTACAACAATGAGGTTAGCACAACAGCTCTGTAGACCTTCAGTTTGATAGTCTAATACCTCTTCTCTCCCATACTTTTCTTCGGAGCCTCTCAAACATTGAGCTAGCTCTGGCAATGTGTGCATCAACCTTATTGTCAGTGTGTACACCCCTGGAAAATACACTACCAAGGTAAATGAACTTATCCACAGCATTCAAAACTTCTCCATTTGTTGTAACCAATGGTTCCACATATGGATGGTGTGGTGGTGGGTGATGGAGCACCTGTATTTTCTTGGTTTTAACTGTTAGGCCAAAATTAGCACAGACACTAAGCTTTGGACATACAAAGAAAAAAAAAATCTCTGCCATCAAGGAGCTTACATTCTAATAGAGTAGACAACAGCTTTCAAACAACTACGTACGTACAAGATGCATACTGGGAATATGCTATATAAGTTTTTCAAAACTGATATCCCCATCAAATAAGGAACATGTTGGACTAGAAATTACAAAGTCTCTTCTTGCTCAAAATAACAGATCTTAAGATATAACTTTATGACTACTTTTCCTACCTCCCCTTGCTGAATCCCAAAGGACTTGCTCCCACTCTCTCTGGCATATTTAATGTCACAGAAATATAAGAGGTTAGAAGAAGCCTCAGAAACTATCTAAACCAACAGCATATGAATGTAATTCTTTTATACAGCACCCCCATCAGTGGTCACCCTACCTTTGCTTGAAGAATTCTAGTAAGAAGACACATTATTTCACAAAGCAACCCATCCATTTCATTTTGTCATGTCTCTAATTGTTAGAAAATTTTTCCTGATGTTAAACCTATTTTTTTCTCTTTTTACCTTTCACCCAGTGTTCATTGTTGTGTTTTCTTGGCTCAAGCACGACAAAGCTAATCTCTCTTCTATATTACATTCCTTCCAATATTTGAAAGCAGCTATTATGATTCATTAAGTTTTCTTTTCTGCAGGCTAAGCATCCTAAGAGTCTTCTACTGAAGGTCATGTATAATAAACTTTAGCCCCTTCACCATCCTGGCTGTCTCTCTCTTGACACTTTGTAATTTATCAATACCTTTCCAAAGATGTGAAACCCAGAACTGATCCAAATAATTCATATGAAGCCTGATAAGCACAAAGTCCATACTTCTAGTCCTATATAAAATGTCTTTCTCCAATTCAACATAGCATTACATTGTCCATTTCTTTTAGTGCCATAGAGAACTATTAATTTATATTGAACTTATAGTCCACTCAAACCATCATTTTCTCTCTTTCAGTATGAGTTGTTATATAGTCATATCTCTCTAAACTTGTACTTCTGAGGTTGATTATATATTTTAGGAATGAAATGTGAGATTTTGCGTTTATACTGACCAAATTTCATCTAATCCAATTCAGATAACCATTCTACCATATCAAATTCTTTTTGAATTTCAACTATTGTCCATAATGTTGGCTATTCCTCCAAGCTTTGCATCAGTTAAAAATCTGATAATCATGCTAATTATCTCTTTATTAAAATCACTGATAAAAAATAGTAAGTAGCACAAGATGTAGCTAAGATCCCTGAGGGACTCCTCTGGGGACTTTTCTGAGCTGTCAATAAATCATTAATAACTACTCTTTGAGTCCAACCATTTAATAACTTCTGAATTCATTTAACAATTATCATAAAGTCCTCATAATTCTGTTTTAGAAAAGAGATCTGAGTAATTCTGTGAAATGCTTTGCTAACATCCGTGTAAATTATAACCACAGCATTTCATTGTTTTACCTATTTTTAAGCTCTATTAAATAAACAAATGCAATTTTGCATAATTCATTCTTGTTGAGGCAGCTAGGCAGTACAATGGCTAAGAGTATTGGGCTTGGAGTCAGAAAGACTTGAATTCAAATCCAGCCTCAGACACTCATTAGCTCTGTGAATCTGGGCAAGTCACTTACATCTCTTTGTCTCATTTTCCTCATCTGGAAAATGAGTTAGAGAAGGAGATAATAAATCAGTCCCATATCTTTCCAACAAAACCCCAAAAGGGGTCATGAAGAGTCAAACATAACTGAAAATGGCTAAAAACACACACTCTTGAAAAAGTCAAATTGACTTTTTATGAACACTGCTTTCTTTCTCATGTATTTATTAACCATCCCTTTAATTATGTGTTTTAAAATTATTGCCAGGACTCAGTCATTTTTTGGGGGACAGCTTTTATCCCTACTCAATTCTATGTCACTTTTCCTATTCTCCACAATCTTTTAAAGATCCCTACCAATAGAGAATAGTACCTGACAAGTATGAATTTCATTTGAGTCTTGTAACCTAACTCATCAAGTTAGTTGATAAGCATTTATTAAATCTGTACTATGTGCAAGACAATATATTAAGTCCTAAATATACAAACGAAATGCAGCAACAACAACATAGTCTTTACTCTCGAGGAATGTGAATTCTAATGCAGGAGACAACATGCAAATAAATGTCTATTTTTTTCAGATTTATGACTCATTCTCTCTCTATTTTCTCAAAGTTGAAGACATTTTGAGTTCTATCGTTTCAAGCTAGCAATTATTCTCCATAAGAAAGAAAACAGACATCACTGAAGAATTAGAATGCTGCTTTCTCCGTTGCCTGTTATCAGTGTGTCATTCATATGGAGCAATAGATCCTCCTCTTGTCCCCTATATCATTAAAACAATCCCTTTTTGTTGTTTTTGTATTTTTAACCAATTTATCTAATTCTAATCTTAAGCATTGCTGATACTATTCCTATGGTACCATGCTTGGTCTTCTTCCCACCCTTTGTTACTTCATTGACATCCATCTTTTAAAAAAAGACACCATCTTTTAAAAAATCCAGGTTGGTTGATGAATTCCTTATTCATTAATATTTTTTGTCAACTGAAAAATCTCCAGTTTCCTCCCCTTTAGAATAATTTCATGTTTTGTTTTCAAAATTTAATTCATGAAAGCCTCACATCCTCCTTGAGTTGACTTCCTCTACGAAATTATACTCTATGGGATCATAACTATTCTTTCTCTAAATACTTTCAAATCTGCCCTCATAAAATCTATGTATCTTTGACCCTGTCTAGCTTCTCTCTCCTTTCTGATCTCAAATAAGATAAGGCATTATCTGCCTCTTCTCCCTCCTTCCCAAGGATCTTATCATTGTCATCATTTTTTTTTCCTTTTTGGCAAGAATTGCATTCAGAAAAGAAGGCTACTCATTTATCTCATTTTTTGAATTGTTAAATTATTATTAAGGTAAGTAAATCCATTTATCAGCAAATATTGATTAAATGTCTGGTATTTGCCAGGCATTGTATTGAAATTGTATCTTGTTCTATTTTGGAGAAAAAAGTTCAGTGATTATCCACATACCTGGCATTCTCTGTCACAACTATATTATGCCTCTGTGCTAGGATTCTGATGTGCCTCTCAAACTCTTCATTTATTTTCTTTCTCTGTCTTCCTCCAAACCCTCCATTGGGATCTTAGGTTAAGTGCAGTGAGTATGTGCGTGTATCCTGGAGGAATGGCTGACAACTTATTAAACTGGCACAGCAGGTTATTGTTGATACTCCCTAGCAAGCTGACAGATTAGTAGGATAGGTAGAATGGAGTTAAAGCAATATAGTAGCCTCAATACTCAGGAGCACCTACCACCGAGAGGCAGTGAGAATAGGCATAGAGAAAGGGAATTTCCAGTGGCCATCTACAGGGAAAGCTCCCAGGTAAATTCACAATGGTGGTAACTCATATTTAGCCAGAGGAAGTATGAATAGGGAAAGGCCTCCTACGAACAGTGATTCTGAGTGATACAAATTCAAGCTGACCTTTCTGTCAGAGTAGAAAGTAAAGGGGTTTGAATTATACCACTTTGGGCCTTAGTTTAGATGAAACAATGAAAAGGGCTTTTTAGATAGTATTGAAAAGATCCCATGGTATCACAACAGTGTGGTGCATGAATAAGGTGCTATACCTCAACTAAGTATATATGAGTTTAAATACTTATGCATGTTTAATTAATCCTGGTGCATGTTTAATATATCTCTATCTATCTATCTTAATTCATACCAATTAACTTAAGTTTTTTGACCTCAGTTTTCTTATCTGATAAATGAGGAGGATGTAGATGATTTCAAAGATGCGTTCCAACTTCAACTCCATGATCCTATGATCAAAATAAATTGATTAAGGGAGAAAAAAATATAGAGGAGGGATAAATATAAAAGAAGCATCGGAATAAAAGATTATATCACGCAGAAAGGGGGAAAAAAGCCTTCTTGACCATCAGAATTATTTAAAGTAAGCAGTCCCAGACTAATTAATTAATTTATAGATTAATAGAAGCTTCTAAAGAAGCTACAATATCCCATTGGAACACTCATGAGTACTCTCAAACAGGAAGAATTTTCTTAGCAACAGCAGAGAAGTAGAAGTGATCTCAAATGTAATCAAGTCTAACCTTTTCATAAAGGGATGAAGAAATTGAAGACAAGGGAGATTAAATGACTACCCCAGATTATGTAGACAGTAAATGTCAGAGGTTATATTTGAATCCAAGTCCTTAAAATTCAAAGTTAATGAACTTCTCACAGAAAATGGTATTTGTATGAGGAGTACATAAATAACTGTAAGCAAACCTGTCAATGCTAATGTGAGTTGTACCACCGTTCTGCAGAACACATAAGACATACTGGAGAGCCTGAGAAGTCATAGATTTATTATATACTTTTCTGACACCCAAGGGAACAAATGACACCAGTAGAAGAAACCTGGAATATCTCCAGTAAGCACTAGTATAGGCAACAAAAAAGATTTCATAAAGTCATAGGATTTTAGAGTCATCATAAAGAATTTCTTAAGTACCTACAATGTGCCAGGTACTATGCTAAGCAATAACAATATGTATAGAGAAAAAAAACCATAAAATAGTTTCTGCTGTCAAGGAATCTAATGCATCTAATGCAAACAACTATGTGCACACATGATATATAGAGGAAAAATTGGAGGTAATCAATAGAGGCAAGGCGCAATGTGAATTAAGGGGAATTAGGAAAGACTTTTTTTTTCCAAAAGGTCAGATGTTCACTGGGACTTAGAAGAAATCCAGGGAAGTCAAGGTACAAAGATAAAGAGGGAATGAATTCCAAATATGGGGTAGAATCAGTGTAAATGTACATAGCTAGGAAATGGAGTGCCTTGTGTGAAGAAGAAAAAGGACACCATTGTCACTAGATTACAATACACATAAAAGATTAAAGATAAAAGAAATTTGGACAGGTAGAAAGGGATCAGAATATGAAGGTATTTGAAAAAAACAAAAAAAATTTATATTTGATCCTAAAATTAATAAGGAGTCACTGGATTTTTTTTGAAGGGAGATAATGTGGTCAGAACTACATTTTAGAAAGTTCAATATGAAAGTTGAGTGGTGGATGGACTTAGTGGAGAAAGTGGGAGAGAGCATAATTGCAGAAGTCCAGGAATGAGATGATGCTGGCCTACAGTAGGGTGGTAGCAGGGTTAAAGGAGGAAAGTGGATGTCCACTAAAAATGTTATGAAGGACTTTGCATCAAATGGGATGTGGAAAGGGAGAGAGAGTGTGTGTAGATTTGAGGATGGCACCTAGGCTGCAAACCTGGGTCACTTAGAGGATGGTGATGTTCTCAATAGTAATAGGAAAGTTAGGAAAGAGTAGAAGCCAGAAAAAGAGAATGAGTTTATGTTTGGGCATAATGAGTTTAAGATGCATACAGGGTATCTTGTTTAAGATGTCAAATAAGAAGTTGGATACACAAGACTGGAGGTCAGGGGAGGTTAGAGTTGAATTAGCCAATCGAAAATCATCAGAGAAAAAACTCGTTGGCACAGAAATATTAATGAATTTAAGGGAGCTGATGAGATTACCTAGCAAAATATTATAGAGGGAAAAAAGTGGCCAACACAAAGCTTTGGGTGACAGTTGTTTAGTATGAGTGAAGATTCAGCCAATGAGACTAAGAAGGATCTGTCAGATCAGGAAGTAAAACCTGGAGAGAGTAATGTCATGAAAACAAAGGGAATACATCAAGGAGAAGATGGTAATCAAGGGTGTCAAAGGCTGCAAAAAAATCAAGAAGGATTAGATTAGTCAATTAAAACTCATGGTCCACTTTGGTGAAGGTAGTCTCAATTGAAGGATGAATTCAGAAGTCATACTTCATAGTTAAGAAAGGAATGAGAGGAAAGTAAGGGGAGGCATCAATTATAGATAGTGGACTATTTCTAAATTTTCTCCAGGGGATGAGCCAAGATGTAAAATGCCCCATCTGCCCCAGAAGCAGAGCTCCACTTTCATGTTGTTAAAAGTTAAGAAATAGGCAATCAACAATAAGAAAATAACTTGACCATAGAAAGTTACTAGGATGACAGGGTAGATCAAGAAATAAATTCAGAAGACAACAAAGTCAAGATAGCTACGTGAAAATCTTCAAAGAAAAATGGAATACTATTATGCCATAAGAAATGGCAAGCCAGATGGTTTCAGAAAAACCTGGAAATATTTATACGAACTGATGCCAAGTGAAGTGAGCAGAACCAGGAAACCATTGTACACAATGTTGTAAAAAGATCAATTGTGAATGACTTATACAGTAAATAAAAGTATGACACAACATAGATAATGTGGTTTTCTAAGTCATTATGTGACTAATTGGGATCCATTTCTATTTGAGTTTGACACCACTATGTTAGAGTACCTCAAGTCATGGGCAGTTCACTATTTAATGAAGGAATCCATTTCAACATGTCATACAGTTAATCATTTAAAAGCCTTGTTGAATGTAGGACTAGAAGTAAAATATTATTTGTAGTGACCCAAGAAAAAGAAAAGAAATAATTATTTCAATTAAAGGAGTGACAAAGAATTGAAGAATGCCAACTTTTAGAAGAACCAAACACATATCTCGTGAAACATATATAGGACAGGCTTGAGATTTCTTCATGCTACATTACATCTATGGGAGCATATAAGACCTCAGAAAATGTTGATTCAGATAACTGGCACAACACATAAGGGTCCAATAGCTCATACTCAGGATACTTCATTAATCATAGAGTGGGGAAGGACTTACCTCTGCAAGCTGCTCAAGTCTTCACACTTCCCATCATCTTAAAGGTAACAGGTATACTCTGGTAACAGGTAACCTCTACTCTGGGACCTCTGAGATAGCCAAATTTATCACTGACCATCCCATTCTCCACTGCTATTTTTTCCCTCATGCCTTTTCTAATTCTTCCTGCCTTCCAAGCACCATTCTATTACACTCATTCCATGACCACTATATGCTTTTTCATAATGGCATCAATGGATCAGATATTACTTCTAAATTGACTATGGTGACTAGCTAGGGAGAATGTGTTGAATTTCTCTAGATAGTTTGGATGGGACACAGTGATTATAGACAGCTATCTGGATATTGTGTCTTCTCTGCACAGCTGCCTGCCTTTCTCTCTAGAAAATTTTGGACCTCAAAAGGTTCTGAACCTCAACAGAATTCTGAACTTCATCTTCTCTTCCCCCAGAACCTTTATTATTCAGGAGAGTGGTTTCTGAGCTTACAGAGGAGGGCCTTCGAAAGAGAATTGGAATTCTGTACATCAGTTCGGTACATCAAATTCCACACATTAATGTATAATTCTGTACATTAACAGAGGATTTTATTTTGCCTAAACACATTTCCTTTCATATTGAAAGTATCTTGGAACAGCTGGGTGGTACAGTGCATAGAGCACCAGGCCTAGAATCAGCAGGATCTGAGTTTAAATCTGAGACACCTACTAGCTGTGTGACCCTGGGCAAGTCACTTTAATTCTGATGGCCTTTTAAAAAAGTATCACCACTTCCATTTCATTCATAATTATCCCTTTTCTTTCTATGGATTCAAATACTGGCTTCTTCACCATTCTCCCTTCTTCCACTCTTTCCTTGCTTGAAATCCTCTCTTACGTATCCTGTTTCTAACTCACCTTAGTTGGAGCATCACCCATCTTTCAGGCTATGACTTTTGATGTTCTTTTCCTGGTACTGTTTTTTCTGCCCTCATTCATTCAGTCTGAGTTTTCAGGCATACAGGTCAACTCTTTCATATTTTACTTTATTCCTTGCTCCTTGGTTTAACTCTTCATGCTACTGATGAGTGCTACCAAAAAATACAACCTGGTGTTTTTCCTTTCGTTTATTCCATTTACCAAGTTCTAGTTGTGGTCTCTTCCTTACATTTATCCCAATCCCTCTGAGTCACAGAATGTTAATTTCTTCATCACAATCATTTCATTTGGGTACAAGTTGTTTTCTTTCCCTCCTAAATTACCCTTTTAATATTACTGGGGAATTTCAGAGACTGCTTTGCCACCATCACTCTAATTCGAGTCTAAGAAGTGTATAGAGCTTGAATCTCGTATTAGTTTAGGCACCCATAACCAAAGTGTCCCCAAAACTCAAAATGAAAAAAAAATGGATGAAGGCCTGGGCTAGTTTAACATAGGTTTCTCCCATTTGACCCCTAATCATCATTTTCTCTCCTGCCAAACCCCATGATTTCATTGTTTCTCTTCCAGAACCTTGCTCCTTCAAACAATGATTTGTGAGTTGGAGAACCTTCACCCACCTAGGGATGAAAATGGGAACATGAACCTTCATGTGTGCCACAGCACTCCAGCATTCCACAGGCCTGAAATACCTTTCTGTGCAAGGAGATTTTTAGTCACATAGACTCTGGGCTTCACTGTCTATTCCTGTGCAATTATTTTTTTTCTGCTGAAAGAAAAAGAGGGAAAGATTGCCTGTACTTTTCCCTGAGAAAATTGACTGTTTCATGAACTTCAAAAGAAGTCACAGCAAGAAGTGAAATACTTGTTCCCACAGGGTTCTCGTGACTCACAGGAAATCTTTCAAAGTAATTAGGAACAAGTAGACAGTTTCCATGGTAAGAGCTGTGATTGTGACATGAAACCACCACATATAGACTCATAAACTCTTTCTACCTGCCCCTGAGTACACTCACATCCTGACTCTGGGTCTGTTGACTTCTGAGTATCCACTTTTCCCATATGGAGACTGCTGATCCATGGTACTACACCAACAGGTTAAATATATTTAAATCTGCCTCAGCTTCATCCTCTCAGGATACCTAGGAAAGAAATTCAAATGTTGTTATTATTCTTTAGGCATCAACACAAAATCCATGGCCTTCAAATTCTCTTCTTAGCTCCATAGGAAGAAGACACTTGCCTCAACCTAGCCCTCAAACTTGCTCCCATTTACTCAAAGCAGAATAACCCATGATCATCCAGACATTGATATCTTTTATATTTCAAATATGCTCTGAACACAAAATTTCTCCAGAGGTTTCTCCCTCGCAATCACTTCTCCTTCCTCTTCTAATTTTATAGATAGATAAAGACTTAAGTAAATAAGTAAAGCAAATTCTGTGACTTTGAATGCTTCATTTGTACTAGATCACACTAAATATGAATGACAATAATAATGACAATATTAACATCCAGTATTTGTATAGTATTTTAAGGTTTGCCAAGTGCTTCACATATATTATCATACTTGAGCTTCCAAACAACCCTTAAAGGTAGGTGCTATTATTTAAATTTTACAGCTGAGGAAACTGAGGCTCAGGGAGATTCAATTATTTTCCCAGGATCACACAGCTGATAAATGTGTGAGGAAGAATATGAACTCATTTCTTACTGGCTTAAGTCTAGCTCTCTAGTCACTATACCAGAGGTATGAAAAAGAGAGCCCATGGACCACATGCAGGTCACAACACTCCCAAATGTGGCCTCAAGCAGATTAAAATATCACTCTTATTTGATTTAATGAGTTGAGATATTAATTAAAAAATACATAAATATGTGTGGTTTTCTAACCTAGAAGGATCCTTATATATGGGATCTTCTCCATCTATTCTCTGACCCTTGGTTTTCTCACATATTTCCACAGCTACAATTATTAAGATGATGAAGAAGTTCCTCAAATCTACACACAAGCAAAATTTTACTCTACTATACTTCTGAAGTTGAATGTACAAAAGGGCATCCCAAATTTTACATTTCTAAAACAGAGCTCATCTTTCCCCCTAAATCTAAGCAACCTTTAAATGTCCTTTTCTGTTTACTATACTTCCATCCTCCCAATCACCAAAGCTTGAAATCTCAGAATAAGCTTTGATTATCCTTTCCACTTCACCCACTGCATACAAATAATTATTAATTCATATCTATTCTTATAACTCTGCTTCAAATCAGCATGTAGAAACCTCCTCAGCTACTGAAGATCACAAATCCTTCTCATTTTGTCTGATTCCTGCTCATGATTTCAAAGAAATCCTTAATGGGAAACCTTCATAATTTGCAGAAAGCCTTTTCTAGATTTTTTAAAATATCACATTTATTTCACACTGGGTCATCAGTTTCAATCTCTTCATTTTACAGATGCAGAAACTGATGTCTGGGGAGGCTAATTTGCCAGTCATGCAGATAGTAAGTATCAAAGATAGGATTCAGTCCAGATCTCCTTGACACCAGGTGCGGTGCTATATGCAATATATTGTACTTCTTTGAATATTTCATGGATTGTAGTAAATCACTCAGGTTGTCTATATGCTGTTTGCTGTTCTTGCTCTATATGAGGAGCCTAGAATAGGCAGGAATTGGCTGGGAGTCAAAGGAGCTGGGTTCAAATTCCATCTCTGATAATAACCTTGTGTGCACTCTCGGGAAAGGCACTTAATGTGTGAGAACAGATTCTGTGTCTGTCAAGTGACAGAGTTGAACTAATTGGCCTTAAAACATCCCCTCTAACTTTAGATCTATGATTTCTAGAATCACCTTTTTTTCTAGACAGACATACATACACATTGATGTTTTGATACCGTTTATAGTCCCCAAATATATTAAAGCCTAGTTACTTTCCCAACAAATTTTTTCCATAGACCTTTGGGTCTATCACAATTTTGGTTTTTCTGCGAGGTTGGCATTGATTCTAGCTACATAGAATCTCTTGGATCTCCACCCTCTGTTCACTTATACAATTTCTCCATTAGTTCAGGCCACCATTACCTTTCACTTAGACTACTACAATAAGTTCCCAATTGACCTTCCTGTTCCCAGTTTTCTTACTTTCAAATTCAGTTTCATATATCTGCCAAACTGATATTCCTAAAGCATAGATTTAGTCATAATGCCACCATTCTCAAAAATCGTCATTTATTCTCTATTGCTTTTGGAATAATATATAGTATCTTCAATTTGCCATCTAAAGTTTTCCACACTATGGCCTCCATGTACTTTTTCAGTATTATTTCAAGTTACTCTCCTTTTGTACTATCCATTTTAATTAAATGATTTTGTTAGCAATTCTTGAAGCATAATAGTTTATTTCTTCTATTTGTGTATTGTGTATTTTGTATGATTGTGTATGCCTGGTATTTATTCTTTTCTCACCTTTACCTCATAGGATCACCTAGTTTCATTCAAAGCACAGATCAAGTGCCACAGACTGTATAAAACTTTTCTTGATTTTTCAGTTGTTAGAGATGTCTCTTTCTTGAAAATACTTTGTTTAACTTAGTATATGCATACATACATTATATATGTGTATTTGGTGTGTGTAAAGTATATGTATATTATTTATATATTATACGTATGTGTATACATACATATACGTGTATATATGTGTGATATACATATGTACACATATGCACACTGTATGTGTGCATGAATATGTATACACACATACATATCTATATATATATGTGTATGTGTATGTGTGTATAGTATTCCCACATTAATTTCCATTGTCCGACACAGAGATTCTGGGAAGCCCCTAAGGAGCCCCTTGCCTTTGAAAACCCAGATATTGTTACTTCTCTCTCTGGCAAGTATGGTCAGATGGTTGGACCTGTCTATTGATTTGTGATATATGTATTGCTTAGGTCAGACAGTTTGGAAGCTCTGTCTGTTGATTCCCTGAACTAAGTGAATGATGTAAGTGCTTGATTAAAGGAGATTGTTAACCCCTCAAAAGTTGACTTTCCTTTTAGAAAACCAGATCAAAGAACCTGTGACGGCAGGCCTCCCTATGTATGTTGGGGTGCTTTCGGTTAAAATTTGTTGATCAGTTAAGGTGGAAAATGTTGTTCTCACAATGATCAACTTGGAATCACTAGTGGCTTGTGATAACTGAAAGCACTACAGAATTAATCAAGAATGATCCATCCAGGCTCTCATATTATATTTAATTATGGATCCAGCTAATTGTTTATTTACTACTGTGCTTAAAATATTCACACACACATACACAACGATATGGATGGATGACCTCAATCAGTGACCCATCTAGTAGCATGTCATAATCTGAATGATCTTGTCAATTCTAGTTCATAAGATCATAGAAGTAGAGTTGGAAGGGTTCTCAGAAACCATAAAGACCATGATTATAGTTGAAGAAATGGAGACCCAAGCAGATCAAATACCCTCCAAAAATATCATACATGTAGGTAGGAGACTTAAGAGATAGGATCTGAACCAAGGACCTCTCACTCCAGAGTAATTGCTCTTTCCACTCTACCATGACACATCCCTACTAAATAGTTTCCTCATCCGTTTCTTTCTCCTCTCTCACATCACCACCATCATAGTTCAGATTCTCATTACTGATCACATGCTCTCTATTGTAATAAACTCTAAATTATTCTTTCCACTTCCTTCCTCTCCCTTCTACAATTCATCCTCCACATTACTAGCAAATAAGCTTCAAATTGAAGTGTCACTTCTTTGTTCAGAAATCTTCAGTGGCTCACTATTGTCTCCAAACAACAGAAATACAAACTCTTCAGCCTGGGATTTAAGGGTTCCTACATTCTGGTTGTAAATGATTTTTTCCTTATTTCTCTAGAGAACCCCCAGCCCAGACTATCTATTCATCCTGATAGTTGTTCCACATTCCTCCTGTTCACACTATACTTTTTAGTAACACCTGATTAGGATTCTCTGATTTTTTTCTATACTAGCCTTCCTCTGTATCATCTTAAATGCTTTGAACATATCCATTATTCATCCTGCCTGCCCCACATCCTTTTCCTTCATGACCTCCCTCCTTTTTGAAGCTTTTGCTGATCTCCTTACCCCTGTCTGTTGAAGGTGCTCTATTCCCCCTCAAATTCCATATAGTAACTTGTCTTGATTTGCCTTTTTCATTTATTGCATTCTACTTGGATTCATACATCTCTGTGTACTGGGTATAAGAGACTGCTGCATGACTAATACGGAAATATGTTTTACATGATTTCACATATATAATCTATATAAAATTGCTTACCATTTTAGGAATGGGAGAAGGAGGGAGGTAGATAAATTTGGAACTGATTTTTTTAAATGAATGTTAAAAATCATCTTTCCATGTAATTGGAAAAAGTAAACTTCCATAAAAATAAAACTATAACAGTGGCAGGATTTGGGGCGGCTTAACATAAGAGCAACGAATAGCTAGACTAGCATTTATTCTTTGTCGGGCAGGATGGAGGGAAACTTAAACTTACAAGATGTGTCTGCTTACGTATAATTACCGTTTGCTTAAGGCGACTCCAGTATGTCTCAAATCGCTCATGATATATAGCGTATTGTTTGCTAAGCTAAAGTAAGTATAAACTGCATTATGTTAATACAATATTTTTGATATAGTGCATTCAGCTATTGTATATACTGAGTGGGAGATAATTGCAGGAACTTTTAAGGCATATCTCTTACTGTGGAAAGCACAGACGTTAGTCAAAGGAAGGAGCTCAAGTATTTCAGTCAAATCCCTGAATCAAGCACAAGAATTTGGGATGTGTGTGTAGAGGAATGGGAAGTGAGAAGCCAGTGTGCACACTTAATCTAACTACCTGTCAGGCCACCCATCACTGAATAAATCATAAGATTTTTGCCATGTGTAGATAATTGAATAAAAGTCAAATGCAACAATTATGGATTTCTGGCTGTGATGAGTGAGGGAAAGTTTTGTGAAGGAAGGGTTTAGAACAAGACATCTTTTACCCAAGACAGAATGGCGAAAGATTTTACCAGATTCTGTCCAAGAAAATGGTTTGTATGGGTTGGGTAGCCTGATTCTCTCAGTTTGTTCTAAATGAGGCGATCAAGTGCCTTGAGATACTGAATTAAAAGTCAAGGTATTTGTATTACTTTTCTATGCCAACCATCTATGACAGATGTGGATGGAGGCAATAGCTGGAGCACAAGATTACAGGCAGGTACTGTGTCTAAGTTTCATGTCCCCTATTATATTATGTCATCTGTAGCTTAGAATTCTCAGAGCCTAACTGGGAATCTTACAGTTAGTAAATATTTAATAAATGTTTATTGAATCTAATTAAGTGGAGCCAAAAAAAAAAAAAGGATATGGAAGGAAAGAGGTCAATTCAAGTCAATAAGCATTTATTATGTATCTTTTATGTTCCAAGCTCTGAGCTAGGCACTAGGAAAATAAGGACAAAGGTCTGCAGTCTTTGACTGCATTGACTTTGCATTCAGTAATGGAGAGGATAGAAAAAGAAAATGTGCACATATTAGTAAATATCACATCTTGCAATTATATGGCATATTCAGGTTGTCTTAGAAATCTTAGTACTATTTCAAACTTAAGGTTGAGTTTAAAATGGTACTAAAACTTTTGAGAAGTGTATTTTAGCTATAGAAATGGGTCTATTATAGCAGATGGAGAATGGGTCTCAAAGCTTAGAAGACCTGAGTTGATCTAGAATACTAACATACATTGTCTGTGTGACCAAGCCAAATCTTTCATGTTGTAGACAATTTTCTAAGACTCTAAGTTGCAAAAAATTTGGTCACTTGAATTGCTGAGGAAATGTCCTCTCCTGTAAGTTCCCTGTACAAATGAAACCCCATTAAAGACTCTTAATATTTTGTGTTATTCAATTTCATTTATGTCTTTGTATCCCTAGAATCTAGTCCAGTGCCAGGACATAGTAAGTGCTTAATAAATGCTTTCTGATTGATTGACCACTGCATCCATCTGCTTTCTTATGATTCAGTTTGGTTTAAATTAGAATTTTTTTCATATGTGTCCTCTGAATCAGAAAGAATTTATGCAGACTCTGTCCTAACCAAACCAACCCAAATAAACATCTTGAAGGAGACATCTCTGGTGACAAATTCCATCCTTGATGCCATGCAGCCTTTTAGGCAGGAAGCAACATACATTCTCAGGGTACTGAGTAGAAGAAATAGAGGTTACCACAGAATTTCAGAGTTTTAAAGACCCAAAGAAGGGTGGTGATATGCCCAAGGTCACATAGCAAGTCAAGGGCAGCACCAGTTCTAGAACTCAGCAGGTCTCCTAACTGTCAGTCCAGGGTTCTCTAAATTGTCTGTTGCATTTCCCTCAAAAGTTTTGCTCATATGGAACAATGACATCAGCAACACCAATCAATGAGAAGTTAAATTTCTCCTTCTCTTTTATTTATGACAATCAACCTATTCATGAATATTTTCGACAAACATTTATACTGAAGGGAAGGTTAAGGTTTAACTCAGAAAACAGGCTTCTTCCTGAAAGAAGGAACAGTTTCAGAAAGCTTGGAATTTTATATCTTCTTGTATCCATTATGTAGTAGTAGAAAAAAATTATAATAATGTTAATTATCAGGACTGGATGGGACCTTGGATGTCATGTAGTATAATTTCTTATTTTACAGAACAGAAAAGTGAGGCCCAGAGTTTTGACCTCTCTCCTTTAAAATTCTAAGAAACTGAATAATTAGTAAAAACAAATTAAAACCCTTAGTTGTTTTTTTTTGTAATGCTGTGTTAAAGTTACTATAACTGCTTCCCATTTATTGGTATTCCTTCCACTGAGCACAGTATCTGACACTTAGTGGGTACTTATTAAATGCTTGTTGATTGATTGATATAAAGTACTTCTCCCACAACAACTCTAAGAAGCAAGCCATGACAGTATTATCATTTCTGTTTTTCAGGTTGGGAAACTGAGTCTGATCAGAGTTAAATTTATTCTTTAGAACTGCACAATTAGTAAGTGATAGAGCTTAGGTTTGAACTCAAAGCTCTCCTGATTCCAAGCCCAGAGTTCTTTCCATCACGTTGCTTTAAAAAGTAAAAAATCTATGGATATTTTCTTCAAACCATGTGTATCCAACCAATTTCACCTCCCTTTTTCTCAAGATAAAAGCAATATTGTTTTCAAAAGGCATAATTTCTGGATGTATTTTCCCCCAAGAGATTCCTACTTTCTATTATAGGTATCTTAGAAAAGGAATTGGTGTATCTGCCTTTCTTCCTTGCGTATTCGCGTCACCACAAGCTGTGCACAGCATGCTTTCAATTAATTTAAACTAACTTTCCATCTGCTCCAACAAATGTAGACTTTGAAGGAAAGACAGTGTGATGGAGTGACATGAAATACGCTGATAGCGAGCGGTAATGTGAAAGGCAGCCTTGTGTGGAAAATGGAATAACACCGTAAGTGCAAGCTTCCTACTCCATATTAAATGCTCATGTTGGTGAGAAATGATTATTGTTTCCAATATTTTTCTAATCAACACCACAGACTAAAGGCTTTCTGAAGGAAATAAAGATGTAAATTTTACCCATGTAGTAATTTTAAGAAGGAAACATGTCAGATCAATTCCATTTTAATTGCCACTTTAATCAAGCTTTATGTTATGGAATTATTTCATCAATTTTTGGCAGTAAAAATTTAAAAACACACACACACATACACACACAAACACAGATCTCTGATTAGAACAAGGAAACTCAAATCTTGTTATCTTTGTTATTGAAATGCTTCATTATTTCTTAAGTGAATTATTCTCCCTCTATTAAAAAAAAAAGTTCACTCTAAGTAAATTTCCACTGATTAGCCAAGGTATGACTCCACTATAATACAGGCATCATACAGGGGGTAGGAAGTAGATTCTTGGAAGAGACTGTGCTCTTACTGCATAGCCTCACTAAAAGTTTGCCTCTTCTATTGAGTCTGAAACTGGTCCATTACATCTATATTATTACCCATGACCTTTTTGTCAATACTTCTTTTCTCCTTGCCAGCTTCTTCAGAAACTTCTTCTGCTTGACAGGAGCCCTCCCCACCCTCCATACCCTCCATAATTGGCATAAGTCAAATACATTGTTCATAAGATGTCCAGCTGCCAATGAGGCTAGAGATAGTACACATAAAGTGTCTAGCATACTTTTCCACTGCAATTGACCCTCCTCAAGGGCCCTTTTCCTCTGTCTGGTGTGTAAAAACCAAATCAATCAACCATTCAGGAGCATTCTCTGGGATTATCTTCTCTCTGACATGCTCATAAACAGTGGATAGATTGATTGGCTGGGTGGAACATATTTCAGTCTTAGGACATGAGTCCAGAATATTTCATGGACTCAATTCTAAAAAAAAAACAAACTGAAAGAGACCTCAAAGATCAATGAATCCAACATGTTCATTTTGTAGTTGTGTAGTTGTTTCAGTTGTCTCTACCTTTGTGATCCTATTTAGAGTTATCTTGACACAGATAACTGTAGTGGTTTGCCATTTCCTTCTCCAGCTCATTTGACAGATGAGGAAACTGAAACAAACAGGATTACTTGCCCAGGGTCACATAGGTAGTAAATGTCGAAAATCAGTTTCAAAATCAGGTCTTCATTACCTCAGCAACAGGGAAGCACAATGGCAAGACTGCTGAACCTAGACTCAAGAAGCCCTGCTTTCAAACCCAACCTCAGACACTTACCTGGAGTTTACGTGAGCTTTTTAACCTCTGCCTCAGTTTCCTCACTTAAAGATGAGATCATTGTGAAACACTTCGTAAACCTTAAGTATCACATGTTATTATTATTTATTATTTTTTCATTACTCCTCCAGCTCATTCATGCATTGATATTATTCTATACCTATCTCTTCTGCTTTAACTAAAATACCATTTGGAAGGCTCCTATTTCGAGAATCTACACATTTCCCCAATTAAAATCTGCTCTTTATCTCTTCTTCATATAAGTAAAATATAATCATTTTCATCTATAACTAGCTCATTTATCAAGAATACTAATGCTTGAAATAAGATGATACTAGGCAGGTAGGCTAAGGTCAAGGTCTTGGATGATGGTGGCAAGAGAAAAGATTTTTAAAGGGATAGATTTACCATTCAAGATCTGTAAGATGACATTTAAAGTAGATGAAAGAAAAAGAAGAACTACTCAACTCTTTTATTTCTTCTCTTTTCCTCTATTCAAGAAGGTGGAAGTAATGGGAAAATATATAACAAGAAGTGGAAAAATAAGTTATGAAATATTTAAGAGAACCTCTCATCGTACTCAGGAATTTTTTATATTTAATTCTTTCTTTTACAATTAAAACATGTTTTCTCTCCTTCTTCCTCTCCTTTAAATAAATAATAAAACAATAGGAAATATAAATATTAGTAAATATACATAGTCAACTGAAAGAAATATCTTCATTAGCCATGTCCAAAATTATGAGCATTTTGAGATCATAATCTCTCTGTCACAAGTTTTGTAGTGTTTTATTTTTGGTCTTCAGAAACTGTGACTTCTCATTACAATCATCAGAGTTTTAAAATCTTTCAAAGTTGTTTGGTGTTCTGGTTTTGACATTATATGAATTATTCTTCAAGTTTTGCTTACTTTAGCATCTATCAATCAACTAATAAATATGTAGTAAGCTCCTACTGATACCAGGCATTAAGGGGTAGAGATACAAAAAAAGACAAAAGACAGTCTCTACCCTCAAGAGCTTACAATCAGATTGGGGTGATAACATGCAGACCAATTTATACAAAGCAAGTTATGTGTAAGATAAATAAGTAAAGGACAGAGGGAAGACACTAAATTTCAAAAAGTTGAGGAAATCTTCCATTACACAAAGGAATTTTAGTCAAGACTTGAAAGGAAGCCAAGAAGGTCAGTAGTTGGAGGAGAGGAGGGGCAGTGTTCCTGGCATGGGGGGGATGATAGAACTGGGGGTGGGGCAGGCAAAGAAAATGACTGAAGGAGAGAGACATGGAGTCTTGTTTGTAAAATGACCAACAGGGTAGTGTCACTGGATGGAAGAAAATGTGTCAGGGTGTAAGGTATAAGAAAACTGGAAAAGTAGAAGAGGACTAGATTATAAAGGACTTTGAATATCAAAGAGAGTATTTTATTTTTGGCCCTGGAGGCAATTGGGAGCCACTGGAATTTATTGAGGAAAAGGGTAACATGATCCAAACTTTGCTTTCAGAAAATCACCATATTGCCTGAATGGAGGACTGATGGGGCATGGAAAAATTTAAAGAAGGCAGATCTATCAGCATTTTATCAGCACAGGTCCATTTGTGAGGTGATGAAGATGCATATTAGAATGGTGGTAGTATCAGATGAGGGAAGGGGGACATATCTGAGAGATGTTGCAAAGTTGAAGTAGACAGACCTTGGCAACAAATTGGATAGAGGAGGTGAGAGATAGTGAGGAATATACAACGACTCCTAGTTTGGGAGCCTAAGGGACTGGAAGGATGATATCCCCTACAGTGTTAGGGAGAGTAGGGGAAGGGGAAGGTTTAGAGGGAAAGGAAGAAGAGGGGAGGTTTAGGAGAAATGACAATGAGTTCCATTTTGGGCAGGTAGAGTTTTAAGGTGTCTATTAGACACCCAGTTCAAGTGAACTAGAACTTGAAAGACAGTAAGAGATATAAGACTGGAGATCTACAGAGAGTTTGGGGGTAGGATAAGTAGACTTGAAAGTCATCAGCACAGAAATTGTAATTAAATTCACTGAGATAATTAGAAAGCCTTCCTAGTTTCCTTTGGAACTACTTATTTCATCATTTTTATGGTGAAATGCTACACATTGTACTCATTCATATATCATAATTTACTTAGCCAATCCTTAACAGTTGATACCTTTTTAGTTTCTAGCATTTTTTTTACAATTCAAACACTTGCTATAGCTATAACCATATATACAAATACATTTATAGATATGTGTGCCCGTTCTTTGATCTCTTTCAGGTTGTACACCTAATAGAAGCATTTCTGGTTCAAGGGTAACACAGTTTAATTTCAGTGATTGTAAACAGTGATTTGACCCAGATTAACTATGTTCCAAATATAATAGGGGAATGTTGTTATATGGTGACCAATCTTTGGATCAGACGGGGATACCACTTACACTAGCATATTTCCAATCCAAGTGACAAAATGGAAATTTAGGGGATGTTAATAAAAGGGGCAGACAACTTTAAATTTGGATGTTTGGGGGGATTGGATTGAAGGGGGTCAGAATAAGAGAGTTATCAGAAAATGGGCTTTGAACAAAGCAACTGGGGTTTGGAGTCACTGTGACAGGAAGGATAGGATGTGGCAGAAGTTTATTAATCATTAAAGTATCAATTCATGTAGTTTATCATTGTGTATAGGACTCAGTCTCTGGGTTGTAATCTTCTCAGGGAGTAAGAAAGCTTGGTGTAATTGGAAAGAGAAATGGGTACATAGCTTAAACTTAGATTAAAAAAATACAAAACTGAAGAATGGGAAATGTCATTGGATGAGAGTTCATATGAAAAGTGTCTAAGGATTTTAAAAAACTTAGAGCTCAAGGTAAATGAAGAGTATGAAATCATAGACAAATAGGATTATAGCTAACATAAGTTCATTAGTAATATGCTATATAAGATTGGACTTCTATTTGACATACTTACTGCACTGATAGAACAGGGGGATGCATAAGAAGATTCTTCAAGTTTCCACTGGTGTTCAGATTACTACTTTGAAAGGCAGCCCATTCTGTTCTGGGGTGGATCTAATTATTAGGAAGCTCTTCTTTATAATGAACTACAGTCTGCTTTCCTGTGGCTCCAACTCACTCATCCTAATTCTTGCTTCTGAGGCTAGACTTAATGGGCCAAATACCTATTTCTTATTACAAATATTCAGGTATCTTAAAGCATTATTCTTATCAGTTTCAGGAAATCATACAGTCTGTTTTAAAGGAAGAACTCTGAATATTTCATTGAGAATTCATAAACATAGTAGGCAAATAATTTCCTTATTGGCTTCCATTCTCATGTTGAATTTGGTATCACAGATGCAATGAGACAGCCCTAATTACAGACCCCATGACAGAGCATATGTTGTGAAGCTTCAGGGTTCCTGCCTGGCTAAGAATCTCAAAGGATGTGGCATGTCCTTCCATTGAACTGTATGCTCAGGTAATATATAGATTTCTGTTGTTTCAATCCCAATACTCAGAAGTGGGAAAATGTCATGCACTAGGATAACATGAAATTAATTTACACTGAATTTAGCTAAAGTATTTACACAATGAGGAATGGAAAATGGAATACAATGTGCACCTTAATTGAATCCAATTCAATTCCACAAAAAGGTTAAAACAATTACTGTGTGCTAGGCCCTGTGTTTAGGTCTGAAAGGAGGGAATGGTGCAAGTCATTTATAATAAAGATAATTAAAAGAACAATAGGAAATATTTACATTCAATTTGGTTCAATATACCCTTATATCTACTAATGGTCCATTGGAACCTTAAAATAGTTTTAGTATAACCTTAACCATATCCTTTCTGTGGTAATTGTCAACAAAACTCATATTTAAGGGAGGAAAGTGAAGAGCAAGGAATGAGCATTTATTAAATACCTTCTAATGGTAGGTACCGCACTAAGTGCTTTACCAATACTATTATCCTCATTTTACAGGTGAAGAAATAGAGGCAGAAAGAGGTTAAGCACCTTATCCAGTATCACACAGCTAGAAAGTTTCTTTGGTCAGATTTGAACTCAAGTCTTCCTGTCTCAAGACCTAGCCCTCTGCCTATTGTGCCATCTAACAGTTTTTGAAGGAAAAAGGAGAGGGTCACTAGTCTAGTGCTGTAAAGAACAATATTACATTGGAATCTAGAATGTAAGATCTATGAGCCAACATAAGCAGGATGTTGTCAAATAGGGAATGAAAAGATTAAACTTTGACAAACTGGGTGTCAGTGAACTTAAATGGGTGAGAATGGATGAATTATATATTCTGTGGCCAAAGCCTGGAGAAGCTCTATACAGTTCATCAAAACAAGATCTGGAAGTAACTGTGGCTCAGATCATAAGCTTCCTGTTGCAAAATTCTGACTTAAATTGGAGAAAGTAGAAAAAACCATCAGATTCTATAAGTATAACCTAAATAGCACCCCTTATGATTATGAAGTAGAAGTAACGAATAGATTTAATGGATTAGATCTGATAAACAGAGTGACTGAAGAACTATGGACAGAGGTTCATAATATTGTAAACAATAAAAACCATGCCTCAAAAAGAGGAAGTGCAAAAAAAACCATAACAGCTATCTGATGAGGCTTTACAAATAGCTGAGGAAAGAAAGAAAGCAAAAAGTAGAAAAAAGGGAAAAATATACTTAACTGAATGCAGAGTTGGCAATAGCAAGAAGACAAATTTATATATATATATATTCACATATATATATACACACATAGATATGCATAATTGACATATATAATATATTCATTGTATATTTATAATACATAGTGGTATTACATTATTATGTATTTATATAATATCCAATAATATATGCTGAGTTTTGTCCTTATATGTTGTCCTTCATTTTTGAAGAAGACCTAAATTACATCATGATGAAAAAGTCAAGTTTCAATGTGCCCAACTGTGGCTGATCCAACCAGCATGAGTTCAGAATGCTCTACCACAGACTGGGCACAAACAGTCCATGTGAACATTTGTGGTGGGCTACTCTAAATTTGTACATACTGTGTTTCCTTTGAGTTGTTTCAATTCTACTTTGCTCATAGAGCACAGAACCTTCTCTGATGAGGGCACTCCATGTTGAACGGTCCTGTGACGGTGTCTACCATGTCACATAAGCGGTTCCAAAGTTCTTGAGAGTGTCCTTGTATTGCTTCTTCTGACCACCATGTGATCACTTGCCCTGTGTGAGTTCTCCATAAAATAACCTTTTTGGCCAAGTGTATGTTTTGCATTCATACAACATGGCCAGCCCATTGTAGTTGTGCTCTTTGAAGCATTGTTTAAATGCTTGGCAGTTTAGTTTGAATAAGGACCTCAGTGTCTGCTACCTTATCCTGCCAGGTGATCTTCAGACTCTTCCTAAGACAATTCAAATGGAAGAGATTCAGTTTCTTGGTATGGCACTGATAGACTGTCCATGTTTCAGAGGCATTCAACAATGAGGTCAGCACAACAGTTCTGTAGATCTTCAGTTTGGTAGTCAGTCTAAAAGCACTTCTCTCCCATACTTTCTTTCAGAGCTTCCCAAACACTGAGCTAGCTCTGGCAATGTATGCATCCACGTCATTGTCAATGTGTACATCCCTGGAAAGTACACTACCAAGGTAAATGCACTTATCCACAGCTTTCAAAACTTCTTCATTTACTGTGGAACCATCAGTTATATTAAAATATATAGTAGTAGAGTAAATACACAGTAGTATACTACAATATATTGCAGCATTACACAATTATTTAATATATGATGATATATTACATGAACATTATTATACATATATAATTACACTTTTTTCTGGTATATCAAGATCCATATACTTTATATAATGGTTTGGAATGACATTTCCGTATTTTAGCTTTTTGGATTAAAAAAAAATATTACATAGAAATGCAGTTGATTTTTGAGAACTTATTTTGTAGCCTGAAATTTTGGTGAAATAATTGTCTCAAAAAACCCAACATAGTTGGAGAAATATTCATTACCAATATAAAAGAAACAGTTATTGCTTCCATATCACAGAGGTTAGGGGCACAATACCCCTGCAATCTGGAAAAATCTGTGTAAAATTACTTCTCTTTCCCTTCAAACCAGAGAAGTCTGAATTAGTATGGTATTAAAAAATAAAATATGTTGATATTATACAATACTTTACATGTATTGTATGCATTTCTGAGTTTCTAAACTTTTTCTCTGACATTTGCTAGCCTTCACGTGTCATCTGTACCTTCTTCGAACTCCCCCAAAATTCCCATTCAATCTATTTTGCTGACCTGCCATATATTGGAACCATGATAGGAAAAGGACTTTTGTATCAAATCTCTCTGATAAGGGACTGGTATTCAAGGTAAATATATATACACAATTAATACAGATACACAATTCTAATTAGTCATTCTTCAATAAATTGTTAAAGGATATGAGTAAATAGTTATCAAAAGAATTTAAAAACATTCACAGCCACATGAAAGTGTACCCCAAATACCAATAATAAAAGAAATGAAAACCAAAACAACATTGAAACGTCACCTCACACTCTGAAAAATTGACAGCAGTGATGAGAAATGTCAATTTTAAGTGTTGGAAGACTTATGGGATGATGGGCATACTAGTATGTTATTGTAGAGTTGTGAAATGCATAATAATTTTGGAAAGCAATTTGGAATTATACAAATAAAGGGGATAATATCTATACACTTTCACAAAGAAACTGGAATGCTAGGCTTATACCTGAAGGAAGTAAACAATAAGGAGAAAGCCATACGTACATCAAAATATTTATAGCAGAAATTTTTGTGGTAACAAAGAATCAGAAAAAAATGGATACCCATCTATTGAAGGATGACTAACTAAACTGTGCCACAGCAATACAATGGAATATTCCTATTCTGTTAAAAACTATGAATGTGATGAATACGAAAAGGTATGGAAAGATCTGTAAGAACTGATGCAGAATGAAGTAAACAGAGCCCACAAAAATATGCACATTGAGTATAATAATGTAAATGCTAAAAGCAATCACACACACACAGAAATAAAAAATGAATATTACAAAGTCATAAAGCTCAAGCATGTCTGAAATGAAGAGATTTGAGAGAATACCTCCAGCCTATTCATTTGTGGAGGTGTAAGGTCCATGGCTGTCACATTTTAAACAGATTTTCAGACTTTTTCAATGTACTGTGCTATTGATAGATTGCTAATTTTTCCTTTTTCTCTCTTTTTTTATCTTTAAAAGATACTGCATGCCTTATGGAATGAATATAGGAAGGGAAGGAGAAAGGTCAACTATGGTGATGTAAAAAAAAGACTAATAAAAATTTATTAAAAACAACAACAACATTGTGTAGCCTTAAGCAAGTCATCTAACTCTTCAGAGTTTGTGCAATTTTCTAAGACTCTCTACTGCAGTTCAGTTCTCAGCCTATACTATTAAAGAAAATTTCCTCAAGAAGGGTTCCCTACATAGGCCTGGTCAAAATCAAAGCAAACAAACCTTCAGTATCCCTACATTTCATCTACCTAAAGATATCCCCTTGTAAATTTTAAAGGAGTAGCACCTTGTAAGAGATGAGGTCAGAAGTCAAATTGCAAGGGGTTGAGAAGTGAGTTGGAGGTGAGAAAATGGAGTCAGTTAGTACTTCCTTTGGGAAATTTCATTCTGAGAGGATTGATATAAGATGATAGCTTGAGGAGATTTTAGGATTTGTTTTATGGTATTGTGCAATTTGAAAGAGTAAGTTGATTGATCCAGCCTTCTTAGATTACAAAGGCAAGTCACTTTGCTACAGCTTCTGCTGATTAGTTCTGGTATGCCATGAAGTAAAAATGATAGTAAATCAGTAAACTGATCAACAGTCATTAATAAAGCACATACCATGTTCCAGTCACTACAATCAGTGTTAAAGATAAAATTAAATAATAAAATAATCTTTACTCTTAAGGAGCTCACATTCTCATAAACAAACATTTATGTTTATAATTTGTTTTTTTCCCTTTTTCTATAACCTAAGATTAATTTAATATGTTTAACAACATTTTAAGTATAAATGTTGTCACATAGTAAAGCATTATGTATTTAAACAAAATGGTCTACATGATAAAATCTCTTTATGTCTTGGGAACCCCTTTGATTGAGTTAAGAAGGTAATATCTGGTTACCTAACTAAATGAAATAATCATATTTATAGGGACTATAAATGAAGGAATTTGGGGCAGTTAGTTAGTCATGAATAAGAGATTTGGAGCCAAGTCTCTGAAAGGGATACACCTTATGATGAAATGAGAGTCTGTGTATCTGGCTGTCAGTATAGTCATCTCACTTTCTCTCTCTATTCCTTCTCTCCTTTCTTTCCTCTGTCTCTTCCTCTCTTTCTTCTTTCTCTTTCACTCTGTCCTCCCTCAACTAACCAAGTTATTAGAGAGACTAAACCAACGTAAGACAATGCATCTGAACAGCAGCATTGGAAACAAAGAAAGGCACCCCAAGGGCTCACCAAGCATAAAGGGTAACTTTAAAGGACACTAAATATTGCATGAGAGGAGAATATTCACTATGGACTTAGAAAAAGAAAACCCTTCAAAGCTATGAAGTGTCAATAGCTATGAGGTACTCCTTTATGCATAATATATGAATGCTCCTCTACCATTAAACACTAAGATTAAGCCCATACTTCTCATGATCTATAGATATTTGGGGGAAAACATATCCCAAACTTTGAGGAAGAACACTTTTATCAATTGTTTTTGCTACACCATCTTAGTAAATCTCTTTTCTTAAAGTTAGGGTTTTTTGTTTATTTATTTATTTTTGTTTTGTTTTACTCATTACCCCTTTGGAATTTTGGTCATCATATTAATCAGAGTAGCCAAATCTTTTACGCTTGATCTTCATTACAAAATTGTTTTTTACTATACATAATGGTCTCATGGTTCTTATCACTTTACTTTACATCAGTTCATAGAAGATTTCCCATGTTTTTTTTTTCCCTGAAACTGCCCTCTCATCATTTTTTGTACCACAATAGTACTTCATCCCAATCATATGCCACAATTTATTCAATCATTCCTCAATTGATAAGCATCCTCTCAATTTCCAGTTTCTTATCACTACCAAAAGAGCTATTATAAAATATTTTGAATGTGTGAATCCTTTTCCTTTAATCCCTTTGAGGAAAAGGCCTAATAATAGCATTTCTGTGTCAAAGGGTATATAATTTTATAGACCTTTTGAACTAGTTCCAAATTATTCTTCAGAATTATTGGACCAATTCCACCAGCAGCTTATAAGTGTGCCCATTTCCCCTCAAATGATGCAGCATTTGTCATTTTTGATATATGTGAAGCACCTTCAAGTGGTTTTAATTTGCATTTCTCTAATCAATAGTGATTTAGAGCATTTTTTCCAATGTGACTACAGATAGCTTTGATTCATTCTTCTGAAGAATGCCTGTTCATATCCTTTGACCATTTATCAAATGAGGAATGGTTCTTTTTTATGTAAATTAGAATGATTTCCCCATACATCAGAGAAACGCTGGGATTTTTTTTTTTATTTTACTCCATTGTCTATGGCACCTTTTAGCAAAATGTAGTTTCCTTGATTAACTTTTTTAACTAGACCTATTTTTTCTTTAAGATCATGAGCATTCCTTTTTTTTACTACAACTGAAGCATAATAGATTCTGTCTGATTCATTTATTTTAACTCTGCATGTGCCTTTCTGTCTCAAGTGTGCCTCTTACAGCAACATTTTGTTGGATTCTGTTTTCTAATCCATTCTGCTATGTGCTTCCTTTTGTGGGTGAGTTCATCCCATTCACATTCACATTTATGTTTATTAACCATGTATTTCCTATCTCCAAAGTCTGCTTTTGCTCCTGGGAGTAAGTAGCCTATGCCCCCTTATTTTCCTCTCCACTGTAAAAGTTCTTTCCATTTCTCTTTTATTTCCCATTTTACCTCCACATTTCCTCTTTTCCCAATGCATCCCTCTTCCTCACCCCTTCTTTTGTTTATTTTGGAGATCATTGAAACATAATCAACTTGTACTCATGCCCTCAGTCTATGTAGACTCTTCTAACTGTCCTAATAATGATAAAATTCTTATTAGTTATAAGTATTGTTTTCCAATTTGGAGACATAAACAGTTTAAATACATTAAGTCTCTTATGTTTTCTCTTTCATTTTATCTTTTTCTTTCTTGAGTATTATATTTTAATTTCAAATTTTCTATTCAGCTCTGTTATTTTCATCAGGAATGTTTAACAATCTTCTGCTTCATTAAAAATCTATCAGACACCTATGACAGATTGTAATCCTAGCGCCTTTGCCTTCAAGAATATCATATTCTGATCTCTAGGAAATGGCTGTAATATTTCTGGTGATTTGGGGTTTCTTTCAGGATTCCTTCAATTTCTATTTTACTCTTTGAATCAGGGTAGTTTTCCTGTGTAATTTCTTAAAATATTATGTCTAGGTTACTTCTTTGATCATGGCTTTCAGGAAGTTCAATTATTCTTAAACAATGTCTCCTTGCTCTATTTCCAGATCAGTTTTCCCAATAATATATTGTTATATATCTTCTATATTTTTTCATTCTTTTGATTATTTTTTATTATTTCTTGATGTTTCATGGAGTTATTAGTTCCAATTTGACAAATTCTAATTTATTTTTTCTATAATTTATTAATTTTCAGTTTTCAACATTCACTTCCGTAAGATTTAGAATTCTCAATTTTCTCCCCCCTCTATCTCCTACCACACCCCATGACAGCATGCAGCCCAATCACCCCTTTCCCCAGTCTGCCATCCCGTCTATCAACCTGCTTCTTCCATCCCCTCCCCCGCTATTTTCCTATGCCTGTACAACTTATTTCCCAGTTGCATACAAAAAAAATTTTTAACATTCATTTTTAAAGTTTTGAGTTCCACATTCTCTCTGTTCCTCCCTTCCTACCCACCCTCATTGAAAAACTAAGCAATTTTATATAGGTCATACATGTGTAGCCATGCAAAACACTTCCATAATAGTCATGTAGTAAAAGAATAACCACATTTCCCTCTATCCTATCCTGCCCTCCATTTATTCCATTCTCTCTCTTTATCTGTACCCCCCACAATAGTGTTTCCTCCTGATTACTCTTTCCCCAAATCTGCCATCCCTTCTTTTATCCTCCCTCTCATATTTAGCTCACCCTGTGCCCTTGGCCTTGTGAGTTAAAAATATTATCTTTCTCTGTAGGAATGTAAACAGTTCAAGTTTAATGAGACCCTTATAGCTTCTCTTTCCTGTTTACTTTTTCATGTTTCTCTTTATTCTTGTATTTCAAAGTCAAATTTTCTATTCATCTCTGTCTTTTAAAAAAGAATTTTTGGAAATCCTCTATTTCTTTGAAATTCCATTTTTCCCCTGAAGTATTATACTCAGTTTTGCTGGGTAGGTGATTCTTGATTTTAATCCTAACTCCATTGACCTCTGGAATATCATATTCCAAGCCTCTGATCCCTTAGTGTAGAAACTGCATAACCCTATGCTAACCTGATTGGGTTTCCACAATACTTGAATTGTTTCTTTCTCTCTATTTGCAATATTTTCTCCTTGACCTGAGAACCCTGTAATTTGGCTATAATATTCTTAGCAGTTTTCCTTTTGGGATCTCTTTCTGGAGGTGATTGGTGTATTCTTTCATTTTCTATTTTACCCCTTGACTTTGAAAAACAGGACAGTTTTCCTTAGCAATTTTTTTGAAAGGTGATGTCTAGGCTCTTTTTTTTATCATGATTTTCAGGTAGACTAATAATTTTTAAATTATCTCTCCTAGATCTATTTTCCAGGGCAGTTGCTTTTCCAATGAGATGTTTTGCATTGTCTTTTTTTTCATCCTTTTGTGCTTGTTTTATAATTTCTTGATTTCTCATCAAGACATTAACTTCCATTTCCTCCATTCCAATTTTTAAAGAATTATTTTCTTCATTGAGCTTTAAGATTTCTTTTTCCAATTGGCCCATTCTGCTTATTAATGCATTCTTCTCCTCATTGACTTTTTGGATTTTTTTGCTATTTGGGTTAGTCTGCTTTTAAATGTGTTATTTTCTTCAGCATTTTCTTGGGTCTCCTTTAGCAAGCTGTTGACTTATTTTTCATGATTTTCTTGCATAGTTCTCATTTCTCTTCCCAATTTTTCCTCCACTTCTCTTACTTGATTTTCAAAATCCTTTTTGAGCTCTTTGATGGCTTGAGACCATTTCATATTTTTCTTGGAGGCTTTGATGTAGGAACCTTGACCTTGCTGTCTTTCTCTGGTTGTATGCTTTGGTATTCCTTTGGTTTTATGCTTTGGTCTTCCTTGTGGTAAGAAAATACATTTTCACCAAGAAAGCCACTTTTTATAATCTTATTTTTCCCCTTCTTTGTCATTTTCCCAGCCAATTGCTTCACTTTTGGACTCTCTGTTAAGTGGAGAGTGTACTGGTCCAAGTTTCAGGGGCTTTATCTAACTATTTTCAGAGATATCTCTAGAGACTTGTAAATTCTCAGTTCCTCCAAAGTAGTATAATAAAAGGAGAAATGTTTCTTTACTCTCTTCATCTGCACTCTGATCTGTGAGCAACCATAAACACTCTAGCCCAGGAACTGAAAGTAGGATTCCCTCTCCACAGCTGCTCTGCCACCCCAGTGCTCCTCCTTACCCCAGGACTGCAACCTAGAACTGCAACCCAGGTCAGTCACTCAATTCTCCCACTGTCTGCAGGCTGAGGCTCCAGAAGCATCTGCTACTGAAGCAGTGACTACCACTGCCCTGGGACTGAGACTGGGGCTGAGGGTAGACTCCATTCCTCTCTCACCCAGATGAAAGAACTTTCCCACTGACCTTTGAAGGTGTCTTTTACTTCTGTGGGTTGAGAAGTCTGGAGGCCACTACAGCTGTCAGTGCTGAGTGACTGGACATTCATTGCTTTTACTCCAATCAATTCCCCTCATCTCTGTTCTGTTTCCACCTTTCCCATCCTTTCTGCTGTCCTGAAATTGCTAAACATACTCATTCAAAGACTTTCAAAGCATCCAGGGTTCTTGTACAGATGAAGCCTTTCTTTGATATGAGCATTTAGGAAGCAGAGAGAACAAAAGGGAAGACATAAACAATAGAAACTAAAGAGCTGTTAAACCACTTAGAGTCAAAAAAAATAAAGTACATAGTAGTTGAAGACCAGAAAATGGCAGCAGACAGCAACATCAGCTCAATAGAAATGCCCAGAAGAGACCAGTAGAGAACTGTCTATTAACAGATACACAATATCAGAGGTGTGGACACATACGTTCCCTAGCCACATATTTTTAATGTGTTCTCTGGCTACACATACTTTCCAAATGTATACCACTATATGCATATTCCCTTATTAGTATGATCTCTGATCTGACAAAATGTCTCTTTTCTTAGATCTTCTTACCAAGTCTATTGACATGGAAGTCTATATTCATGATATGTATTGAAATCACCACTTCTTCACTCTGTTTCTTCTTGCAATGATTCCTTGGAGCATTAGTGTTATTTTCAATTCTTTTTCTTATTTTCTCCTCACCTCCTACCCTTCCCCTGAATCAATGAATCACCAAGGTCTTTATTATTCAATTCCACTCTTTTATATCTACTTCAGTAGCCAATGTTATATAGTCCAAGATCTTTTTGTCCTAATGCATTGCTAACTCCTCTTCTATAGCATTATTTTAAGTGTTTATGCTTCTCAATCCTACTCAATTATGATCTTGAAAGATTATTTGAATATTTCACAGATTGGCAATGTTATAATGGGGGATACTTCTTCCACTGACACAGATCACAATTAGAGACCTTCCCTTGTTGCATGTACTATTTCTTGGGTTCCAATGCAACACTCACACCATCTGGGAGCTATCATTTAACTGAGAAGCCTACCTCTTTTTCTAGAAATGAGAAGAGACATAGTGAAGTAGAAGAAATGGTGAACTTGCCTGCTGAGTTAAGGATCAGAAGATGAGTTTAAATCTTGGTTTTGTCATTTGGGCAAATCATGTTATTGGGGGGGGGGAGGGGTTCACTTTTAATTATCTTTATGTGAGAGACTTGGACTGGGGACCTCTGAGATCTCTTCCAGTTCCCATACATGACCTCTATGTTGATTTCTATGCCACCTCTCTCACACAAGTTTTCATTAGCAAAATGTTTTAGCACTGGACTTGGAGCCAAGAAGACCTGAGCTTGAATCCTGCCTTGGATGCTTTCTCACTGTATAACCCTTGGCAAATCATTCAACTTCTCTCAGTTGCAGTTTCTTCCTCTGTAAAATAGGGACTATAATAGTCCTTAACTCACAGAGTTGAGAGGACTCAAGAAGATAATACATCTAAAAGCTCTCTGAAAAATCTCAAAGCATTACTTAAACATTAGCTATTATTCTTTGTTAATAATATTATTACAATGTTTTCCCTTTGCCCTTTAGTTACCTACAATTATGATATTTCTTAAAATGTGGTCTATGACATAGCAATTGGCATGATCAATTTTGGAAAGTCGATTTTAATTATTTGGACTTTGATAGTAGTTTGGCCTCATTGAAAGTACTGTCCAGTTTCCCAAGTATGAGCCAGATTAAACTTTTTTTTTCATATTCAGTTCAGCTGCATGATTATCTTCCTCAAAATCTATTCTCACTATGACTTACCATTCAGTAGCCTTCAAGGGCTCCCCATTGCCTATCATATCAAATCCAAACTCCTCAGCATGTTCTCCAAGGGCCCTCTGAATCCTATCAACTGAATAGGTAAGTTCATCAAATGTGGGCCCACACACTGTTTAGCTTTTGACTTCTCTCTCATTCTGTTGGGTATCAACTCATGAATATCTATTATGTACATTTCTGTGGGGGATAACTTCAAATAGAATTCAGATCTGGGCTATTTTGCTTCTGGGTTTCAATTGAACTACCTTGGTTACAATAATGTAGCTCATATTTCTATTGTAAGGAGAGGCAGACCCACCAGCATCTGGGTAGTAGCTGAACTGCCTCATGAAGAGAACCACATGATTCATATTTTGCTTAGAATCAATGTATCTTATGCCGAATTGGAGACCTCCGTGTAGGGGTTCCTGACATTCTTTTTTTTTAATAACAGCAGGAATCAGGAGAGAAGTAAATGTTAATCTTGTGTTCTACATTCCATTGCTCAAAATACAGCATTGTGCACAGTGTGACTGGAGTCTATGTAGTTGGAGCTCAATTTAAAGTAACACTTGGAATGACTTAGCTCTTCTCAGCAATACAATGATCCAAGACAGCTTTGAAGTACTTATGATAAAATTTCCCT
Source organism: Notamacropus eugenii (assembly GCF_028372415.1). Lineage (NCBI taxonomy): Eukaryota > Metazoa > Chordata > Mammalia > Diprotodontia > Macropodidae > Notamacropus > Notamacropus eugenii. The sequence goes on along the minus strand of NC_092872.1, from coordinate 545,185,698 downwards.
AGAGAAATGACTGATGGATTGATAGTATCTGAATACATTTTGAAGCATACTTTTCTTTTCACTTTATTTTTTTAAATTTTTTTTTTTTTGGTTTATATTTTCTTTCACAACATGATTACCACAGAAATGTTTTGCATGACTACACATGTATAACCTATATTGAACTGCTTGTCTTCTCAGTGTGGCAGGGTTAGGAGGAAGGGAGAGAATTTGGAATTTAAAGTTTCAAAAACAAATGTTAAAAATTGTTTTTGCATGTAACTGGGGGAAAATATAATAATTCTTTTCAAAAAATAATACTTGAAGAAGCTCATGTTTCTTGCAAAAGACTATATTCAGTAGAACTTCTCTACTGTTCTGAGAAAAGAGGTAAGTAAATAGGAAAAACCCTGAGATCAAAGATTTTTTTCAAGGAAGTAGGATCTAGGTCTATGATTACGATCAATGCTCAGTTGTCCCAGGGTCTGATTCTAGATAGGAGCACTGGCCAAATTAAGTGAGGAGGTGGTAAGGAATCACTTAGTATTACTTAATGGGTTCAAGTCATCTTACTCTAATTACGCTACATGTGAGGTTGATGACATAATATACTATATGACTGGAAATGGCTGAATATGGTCTCAGTTTTTTGTTTTTTAAAGGGGAAAGATTTATTTTTCTTTTTTAAATTAATTTTTTTCCCCACAAGATTTAATTTATCTCCCTTTTACCTCTGACCACCCCCTTGAAGAAATAAAGACAAAACCTCCACTACAAAAGTGCAGTCAAGCAAAACAAATTTATGTATTGACCATGCACCCCATTTGCCCCCAAAATAAATGTCACAATCTGTACTCTGAGTGCATTACCTCCTTATCCAGTAGTAGGTAGCATGTTTTATCATGAATCCACTGAAATTATAGCTAGTTATGGTACTGATCAAAGTTCCTTAGTCTTTCAAACTGTCTTTACAATATTATCATTAGTGTACAAATTATTCCTCTGACTGCTCAATTTATTCTTCATGAAGTCATACAAATCTTCTGAGGTTTCTCTGAAACTATTCCCTCTATCATTTTTTAAAGCATAATAAGTTTCCATCGCATCATTCATATACCATAACTTCTTCAGCTATTTCCCAGTCCTTCGGTACCTCCACAGTTTCTAATTCGTTGTCATTGCAATAAAAGAGTTGCTTCAAATATTTTTTGTATGTATGGAGTCTTCTTCCACTTTCCTTATTCTCTTTGGAATATAGACTTAGTAGTATTATTGCTGGGTCTAAAGATATGATCAATGCAATAACTTTTTGGAAATAATTGCTTTTCATAATGGCTCAGCCAGTTCATAGTTGCACCCTCCAGCTTTGACGTTTACCTTTGTTGGTCAGCTCTGCCAATTGGATAGGTGAGGTAAAACGTGAGAATTATTTTAATTTGAACTTCTCTAATTATTAGTGATTTAAAGATTTCTTTTTCACATGACTATTGATAGTCTGACTACCTTTCTCTGAAAACTGCTATTCATATCCTATGATCACTTAGCAGCTGGGGAATGACTCATTTTTGCAAATTTGAGTTTCTCTGTGTGTTTGTACACATGTGCATACACGTATATACACACATATGTGTGTACATGTAAATATATATACACACATAAAAAGATGTACATATCCAGGTATGTATATATATGTGTGTATACAAATATACATATAAACATGAACATATGCACACATACATGAGAAATGGGATCTTTATTAGTTAAAAGAAACTTGCTGCAAATATTTTTTCTCATTTTTCTGTTCCTCTTTTTTGTTTTTTTCTGTTGCATTTGCTTCGCCAAAATCTTTTAATTTTATATAAACAAGATAGTTTGTTTTATTTTCTCTGTTTTTTTGTTTTACTTCTTGTTTAGTTTTGAACTCTTTTCACATATATAGGTCTATCAGGTAGTTAATTCCATGCTTTATAAAATTTTCTTATGATGTCACTCTTAATGTCTAAGTAATTTACCTTTTTGGAGCTTAACTTTATATATGACATGAAGTGTTGGCCTATGTTTAATTTCTGTCAAATAGCTTTCCAGTTTTCTCAATAGGTTTTATTGAATAGTAAGTTCTTGCCCAAATAGCTGGGATCTTTGGGTTTATTCAACACTAGGCCAACGTCTATTGATTTCTTAAATTGTAAATTTAACCTATTTCACTAATCATTCCTTCTATTTTTTAATCAGTACCAAATCATTTAGAAGATCAATATTGTGTATTATAGCTTGTGATCTAGTATTGCTAGGTAATTTTCACAATTTTTTTCATTAGCTTCTTTGATATTCTTTACCTTTTGTCCTTCAAATGAATTTTGTAATTTTTTCTAACTTTATAAATTAATCCTATTGGTACACATGAGCGTTTACTATTTCTTCATTTAGTTGCACATTGATTTGTATAAATAGGAAAGTACTTGTGCTAATATTGTTCCTGTGTGTATCTTGGCAGGTAAACTTTCAAGTATTTTGTACTTCTTGTGCTTATTTGAATGAACTTTATATTTCTATCTCTTTCTATTGGATTTTGTTATTTTTGTTCATGATAATTTATGTGAATTAATTTTATAATCTACAACTTTATTGAAGTTGCTAATTATTTTAATTATATTTTTCAGTTGACTCACTTGGGTTTTCCAAGTAAAGGATCATACTTCCTGCTAATTTTGTTTCCTCTTTGCCTAGGCTTATTTCTTTATTCTTGTCATTGCTTTTTTACAGCTAGCATTTTTGGCTAGCATTTATTGAATTAGTAATGGTGATTATGGGATATCCTTGCTTTACCTCTGATTTTATTGGGAAACTTGTAGTTCCCTCACTCAGCAATGCTGACTTTTGGTTTTAGATAGATATTATAGCTGATTTCCAATAAGTGCAAATAATGAATTCCCTGAGGTTGTCACGCAGATTCAAATATGAAATACTTGTAGTTATAATTAGGTAAATATGTTCATTGTTTCTAGTTCCATGGATATGTATGTATACACATATATACATACACACATACATATATACGTATAAACACTATACATATCCATATGCACACATATGCATACAAATATACACACATACATATATGCGTGTGTGTGTATAATTTGAATAATGATACTGCTTAAGGGAATCCATTATTTTCTTTGAGGATCTAATTGTACTTATATTAAGGACGGTTCCATTTTTTCCATATTTATTCTATATTATTTATTCCATACTTTTTCTGTTATGCTATACTTTCTAGTGTTTTTTTAGAATAGAAATGGGTTTTATATGTATTGAAATAATCATATGATTTTTCTTATTTAATATGGTCAATTATATTTTATAGTTTTCCTAATATTGAACCAGCCCAGCATTTCTAGTGTAAACACAACCTGAGCATAGTGTATAATCTTTGTGATTTGTTTCTGTAGTGTCCTTGCCAATAATTCATGTAGAATTTTTACCTCAATATTCATTCAGAATTTTGGTCTGCAGTTTTCTTTTTTTCGTTTTGACTATCCCTGGCTTAGCTATTAAGATAATAGTTATGTCATAGAAATAATTTGGTAAGACTCTTTTGTAACTTATTTCTTTTTTAAAAAAATACTTTTACTAGATTTGAAATAACTTGTTTTAATGTTTGATAAGATTCATTTGTAAATCTTTCTTGTCTCCCCCACTCCCCTTAGGAGTTTCATTATAATTTGTTTAATTTATTTTTTAAATGTAGTTATTTAATCATTTATTTTTTGTTCTATTTGACAAGTATTTTATTTTTTTTGACAAGTATCCACTTCATTTTGATTACCTATCTTATGTGCATCTAATTGGGTAAAATGAAGCATAATAATTTCTTTCATTTCTTATATCTTCCTTTTTATGGACAAGTTCATCCCATTCTATTCAGTCTGTTGGATTGTAGGTTTGTTTTTGTTTTGGGCTAGGTAAAAGACACCATTTATTTTTTTTGCCTGATTTCTTCTCTAGCCTTAATCACTGAATGGGCATTGCCTCAGACAAACTGAGATCCGGGGAAAACCTTGGTTTAAAAAGGCCAAGGTCTCATATTGAATCCAGGGCCATCTCCAATCATCTTGATCTTTATCTTGCCACTGGACCCAGATGATTCAGGAGAAAAAAATGAAGCTGGTGACTTTGCATAGACCTATGTCACTGCTTACAAGTCATGACATCACCTTCCCAAAGTCATGGTCCTCTTGAGAGAAAGAAGGACAAACAACAGTACGCGAGTAGTAATAGCTGGTTCACTGAGGACCCAACAGGGGAATTCCACTTGGGCAACCTAGCTCCTTCCTTCCTTCCTTTATTTCATCCTTCTTTCCTTCCTTTTCTCCCTCTTCTCCCTCTGTCCACATAGGAAATCATACCCTTTCTTGTGAGTGTTCTGCTCAAAGGAATATAAATTTTCATCATTGAAACCTTGCAAGATATCTTGGGGCTTATGGACTAGATTTCTTTTTTTAAGGACCATGCCTCAAACTCTAACTTACATGGACTGGTAAACAGTAAGTCTCAGCCCAAGCATACCTTGGTTATGGTTTGGTTTTGATGGCTCAAAATGAGTGCAAATAACAATTGTTTCTATTTTAGTCAGAAACCCTAAGGATCTTTCCCTTTAAGATTCTTTCATTCATTTATCTATTTATTTTTCACTTGGTTTAAAAAAAGGCAATTTTTTTTTTTACCTCATTTCTTATCTTGTCTTAATTACTGAATGGGTATTGCCTCAGACAAACTGAGATCTGGGTAAAACCTTAGGTTAAAAAGGTGAAAGTCTACCACTACATCCAGGACCGCCTCTAGACATCTTGATCTATATCTTGCAAATGGATTCAGATGGCTCTGAAGGAGAGAGTGGGGATGGTAACTTTGCTCAGTTCTGCCTCACTTAAGTCTAATTCATTTGTAAGTGATGGCATCACCTTCCCAATATCATGGCTCTCTTCAGGGAATGAAGGGTAAAGAACAATTCATAGTTATTATTGTTATCTTTTTATTTCCCTTCATCCTATTCTCAAAATACTTTTCCTTCTCTTAGTTTCCCATATTCTCTTTAAAAGATTGTTTTACTTAAAATTAATCCCTCCCTTGCCCTATGCTCCCCCTTTTCTCTCCTTTCTCTACTGTTGCCCTGTTGAATGAAATATATCTATACTCAACTGTATCTGTGAATTCTCTCCCTTGACCAGTTTCAATGAGAATGAAATTAAAGAGTTTCCCACTTCCTTTACTCCTTTCTATTTGTATAGACATATGCTTCTGTACTCCAAATATGAGACATAATTTTCCCCATCTTGATCTCCCTCCTTACTTGCTGTTGTATTATTTTTACCTCTCTTTTTCTTTTATATTTTTATTAATTTATTTAACTTTTAACTTTCATTTTCACAAAATTTTGGGTTCCACATTTTCTCCCCTTTTGTCCCCTCCCCCCACCCCAAAACACCAAGCGTTCTAATTGCCCCTGTCCACCAGTCTGCCCTCCCTCCCTCCCCACCCCTTCCCTTTGGAAGGCAAGCAATTCAATATAGGCCAGATCTGTGTAGTTTTGCAAACGACTTCCATAATAGCAGTGTTGTGTAAGAACTAATTATATTTCCCTCCATCCTATCCTGTCCCCCATTACTTCTGTTCTCTCTTTTGATCCTGACCCTCCCCATGAGTGTTGACCTCAAATTACTCCCTCCTCCCCGTGCCCTCCCTTCCATCATCCCCCCCCACCCTGCTTATCCCCTTCTCCCCCACTTTCCTGTATTGTAAGATAGGTTTTATACCAAAATGAGTATGCATTTTATTCCTTCCTTTAGTGGAATGTGATGAGAGTAAACTTCATGTTTTTCTCTCACCTCCCCTCTTTTTCCCTTCACTAAAAAGTCTTTTGCTTGCCTCTTTTATGAGAGATAATTTGCCCCATTCCATTTCTCCCTTTCTCCTCCCAATATATTTCTCTCTCACTGCTTGATTTCATTTTTTTTTTAAGATATGATCCCCTCCTCTTCAGTTCACTCTGTGCACTGTCTCTATGTGTGTGTGCGTGTGCGTGTGCATGTATGTGTGTGTTATCCCACCCTGTACCAAGATGCTGAATAGTTTCAAGAGTTACAAATATTGTCTTTCCATGTAGGAATGTAAACAGTTCAACTTTTGTAAAGTCCCTTATGACTTCTCTTTGCTATTTACTTTTTCATGCTTCTCTTCATTCTTGTGTTTGAAAGTCAAATTTTCTTTTCAGCTCTGGTCTTCTCATCAAGAATGCTTGAAAGTCCTCTATTTCATTGAAAGACCAATTTTTCCCCTGAAGTATTATATTCAGTTTTGCTGGGTAGGTGATTCCCAGCCCCAGTCCCAGTTCCTCTGACCTCTGGAACATCCTATTCCACGCCCTTCGATCCCCCAGTGCGGAAGCTGCCAGATCTTGTGTTATCCCGATCATACCTCCACAATACTTGAACTGTTTCTTTCTAGCTGCTTGCAACATCTTCTCCCTGATCTGGGAACTCTGGAATTTGGCCACAATGTTCCTAGGAGTTTCTCTTTTTGGATCTCCCCCAGGAGGTGATCTGTGGATTCCTTGAATACTCATTTTGCCCTCTGGTTCTAGAATCCCAGGGCAGCCCTCCCTGACAATCTCTTGAAAGATGATATCCAGGCTCCCTTTTTGATCCTGGCTTTCAGGTAGGCCCATAATTTTCAAACTGTCTCTCCTGGATCTATTCTCCAGGCCAGCCGCCCTTTCAATGAGATATTTCACATCATCTACATCATCTTCCATTTTTTCATTCTTTTGGCTTTGTTTTGTGATTTCTTGCTTTCTCATAAAGTCATTAGCCTCCATCTGTTCCATTCTAATTTTGAAAGAATTATTTTCTTCAGTGAGCTTTTGAATCTCCTTTTCCATTTGGCTAATTCTGCTTTTGAAAGCATTCTTCTCCTCATTGGCTTCTTGAACCTCTTTTGCCAATTGAGTTAGCCTATTTTTCAAGGTGTTATTTTCTTCAGCATTTTTTTGGGTCTCCTTTAGCAGGGAGCTAATCTGCTGTTCATGCTTTGACTGCATGTCTGTCATTTCTCTTCCCAGCTTTTCTTCCACCTCTCTAACTTGATTTTCTATGAGCTCTTCTATGGTTTGAGCCCATTGAGTGGGCTGGGATATAGAGGCCTTGACTTCTGTGTCTTTCCCTGATGGTAAGCATTGTTCTTCCTCATCAGAAAGGAAGGGAGGAAATGCCTGTTCCCCAAGAAAGTAACCTTCTATAGTCTTATTTCTTTTCCCTTCTCTGGGCATTTTTCCAGCCAGTGATTTGACTTCTGAATGTTCTCTTCACACCCACTTCGCCTCTGGATCCTCCCAGCCAGCGCTTGGGGTTTGAGATGCAAATGCTGCTTGCCAGCCTCAGGGCTTTTGGCGGGGGCAGGGCTGTTATTCAGTGTGTGATTAAGTTCAGGTGCTCAGGTCAGGGCAGGGCCGCCTCTCAGGCTCAGTTCCCTCAGGGGGTTTATGCAGAGACCTTCAACAATGGGTCCAGGCTCCTGCCTGCTTGGGGAGCCCCAGTCTGCTCCCGTCTCCGCTGTTGCCTCCCAAGGGGGCCTGAGTTATGGGAGCACCCCACTCCCCTCTCAACCCGCCAAAGAGACCCTCTCACTGACCCCTGTCACCTGTGGGTAGAGGGACCCGCGTGGCCGCTGGAGATTCCGTCCCTGAAGCCTGCTCGGATCTTTTCCTCTCGGTGCCGCAGCCGCGGCAGGGCTGTACTCAGCTCCCAATCCCGGCGCCCAATCCGCGGCGCAAAGGACCTTTTGCGAGAGGTTTGCTGGTCTCTCTTGAACAGAAATCTCCCTGCTCCAATGTTCTGTGGCCTCTGGGTGCAGAATTCGCCATGAGTTACTTTTTTGTAGATGTTCTATGGGTTGTGGGTTCGGAGCTATGTGTATGTGCGTCTTTCTACTCCACCATCTTGGCTCCGCCCCCCTACCGCTCTTTTTCAGTCTCCATTAAAATAGAACAGAACAACTCCTAGGCCCTCTGTCTAAATAAATTCCCACTATGAACCCTGATAATGACAGAATTCAAAAAAGATGTATGCATTACTTACCATATTAGAATGTGGACAGATCATCCTGATTTTCTTACTTATAATTGCTTTCTTGTGTCTAAGTTTTTATGTTTCTTTTTATTCATGTGTTTTTCTTTCAAATTTTCTTCTCAACTCTGATGTTTTCCTCTGGAATGCTTGAGAGTCTCTTCTGTTTTGAAAACATCCTTTTTTCCTCTCATAAATTTATACTGTTTTGTTTGGTGAGATATTCTTTGTTGTATACTTTGTTGTATATTCTTTGTTGTGTATTGCTTTCTGGAATTTCATATTCTACCTCTCTTCTCCTTTATAGTTGTGACTGCTGAATTGTTGCGTTTGTCCTTCATTCTCAAAGAGGACCTTGGCACCAGGGAGATGATGACATGACTTGCAGTTGACTTTGATTTGAGTGAAAGAGGGTTGTGCAAGGTTTCCAGAGTTATCTGAGTCCAGAAGCCAGATATTCAACAGAATTGCTCCAGATGACCCAAGACACAATGGGAGATCTAAGTTAAGGTTTTTTCAGGTTTTCACTATGAGTGAGGTAAGCCCCATTCAGTGAATAGGCCTTTTCTAGGAAGTGAGTAAAGGGATGTATGCTTTAATAAGAAAAAATAATAAAACTGGGAGGGGATGACCCTTGAGGGCTGCTGGCCAAAAGAGAAATAGTTGCTATTTACATTCACTCAAAGCTAGGAGGGCAGGAACCTATTGTTGTCTAAACTAAGAACTCCAGAGTGTTTGTTTTAAGGCTTGGTCTTTGCAGAAGAAATCTAGTCACTAACCCCCAAATTAATGAGTCACTTTTTAGCCATCAAAATGACAAGTACACTTCTTAGACACCAAAATCTCTAAGCTTTATCCAAAGTAGTGGGAGCCTTCATTAGTGTAATATCCTCCCATTTCCAAAGAAAGGCCTCCTTCCTTTCTTGTCCTTTCCAATTTTTCCCCTTCCACCTCACCCACACCCATATAGGCTCTTCTCTTTCTGAGACCATGGTGGTCACGCTCTTCTCACTGCCAATCTTTGATTTGATTTTAGTGCATCACTCACTCCTTTTCATCTGCCACTTCTTCTTGCCTTTCATGTATCCTCCCATATTACAATGTAGTTTTAGAAAAGAAGCACTCACCTGTAGGTGATACATCTCCAGGTTCTGTCCATAAAACACTCTTTCTACTTCTTTTCCAATGCCTCTCCCAGATTTGTGCCTTCACTCCATCTCTATGTGCACATTTAAAAAGAAGTCTCTTACTTCTAGAAAGAATCTCTTGTCACCCTGATGCTGTTATCCACATTTATTCCCTCTTCTAGCATTTCTATTGTTTGGGGTGCATGAGAAGCAAATGATCTCTTCAGTTCTGGTTTTCTTTCTAAAAAATGCTCCAAACTCTTCTTTTTTATTGAATATCTATCTTTTTTCCTGTATGGTTAGGCTTAGATTTGCAAGATAGATCACCCTGGGCTGCATCCTGAGCTCCAGTGTTCTCTGGAATACATTATTTTATTCCATTTTCCTTTTTCTAATGATTATGGAAGTCTTGTGTACTTCAAATATTCTTTTCTTTGTATTTGAAGAATTTTCTTTTGCTGACTTGCAGTAATTGCTGTTTCTGAATTAATTTGTTAAATTTAACTACTACACGTCTTGAGTTCCTGTCTTTTATTTGTTTTTGTTTATGTTTTTTTCTGGAGGTGATCTCTGAATTCTTTGTATTGAAATTTCACTCCTATGTTAAGTTCTGGAAAATTTTCTTCTATTATTTTCTTCTTTGTGGTGTTAAGGCGTTTCTTTTTTTTTGTCCTGTTATGTTTTCTGGGAGACCTAAGTTCTTCTTAGGTTGTCTCAACATATCCTGCCTTTAAGATTCATGTTTATCCTACTTGCTGAAAATATATTCTTTTTTTGTTTGTTTGTTTCATTTTGCTTTGCTTCTCTTCTTCTAGGTTGTCTTTCATTTTTTGTGCATCTGTTGTCCCAATATATTATTCTTTCTTGTTTCTTTGGTGAGACTTGACATTCATTGCAGATTCAAGTGTTTTTATTCTGCTCATTATTTTTGTAATGAAGGACATAAATTCTGCTCTCACAATTCTAATTTCTCTTTTAAAATACTCAGGAATCGTTTGTTGTGCTTTCATATTCTCCTCAACTTCCACAGGGTCTTCTGTCCCATCAAATATTGAATCATATTCCTTCCTTCTATGTGACTGAAATAGTTTACTAGATCTAAAATTCATATTTCCTTCTTTTACTATTTTTTCCTGTTGTTCTGCTTATGTTCAGGGTCTTGGCATTTCTTCTTTCTGGAATCTGGTACTTTCAGTCCTTTTTCTTCCCCTTATTTTCTTTATCACTCATTTCTGATTCCCTTTCTTCTGACTGTGGCTTTCTTGGGAGCTAGATCTCAAAGTAGTTCAGCCTCCACCACCACTGGGTAATTCATAGCATCAGCTTAGTTTTCTACCTGAACTGACTTTTGGGTGGTCAGAACTGATGTCAGTTAGCTGTATTCTTCCCTCAAGATTCTTGTAGTGTGGTATACCTCCCTACAAACCCAGTGTCCCATCCTAGTGCCTGTGCTACTTCTTCTATTCCTTCATTCTTTGGCTCAGCACTAGCTGTTCAGAGTTTAGAGCGTGATTTCCCCATCACTAGCAGTTCAGAACTACTGATAGTTCAGAGCTTCTCATTGTTGGTGCTTCTGGGTTATAGATTCTGGAAATCTTTTATATTGAAAAGCTATGGTCAACCTGGCTGTTGAGGCCAGAGAAAACTCTCACAGCCTAAATCCAGGATTTCTAATGCTCTGGAAGAAGGGAAGGTAGAACTGGATGGGTTTTGATGTAGGTCTGTGTTTTATCTTTGAGTCTGCTAATGCAGCCTTGATTCTGGCAATATATGAAGTGGGAGGATGGTGGTCAATGAGTGTAGGGTCAGTGAGAGTCTATTCCAGGTTTTCTTCCTTTTTGTTTAACTTATTTGCCTTATATTCTTGTGTTCTAGATCATGGAATAGTTAAAGCTGCTTTACCTTTGAGAGGCTGTAGAGATCATAAAAAACAACAAAAAAAAAAACTGGTCTGCCCTTCTGTTGTTTATGTGACTTAGAAGAAATTACATATATATTTTTATATTTATATGTTAAATATATAAATGTATATATAATTATTATCATTACCTTCAAAGAATCACTAGATTTAGCTCTGGAGCTGAAAGGAACTTTCAGTTTAGAGAGTCCAGGGCCTCATTTTACAAAAGATGAAACTTAAGCACAGAGAGTGCATTGGTTTTTCCAAGATCACATGGATTACCTGAAGTGGCACAGTCAGAGTTAAACCCAGTCTTCTGACTCCAAATCCATTCCCTCCATTTTCTAAGTATATCATTGAGTCAGGCCCAGAAATTTTTAAAGGGATGCACAATCTTCAAACACATATTGACAGGAAGGAATGAGGACTTTAAGAGTGAGCAACAGGAACAATAATGGCGAGCCTTCTCTATTCCTGACTTCACTAGCTTAGTTGGAACTAAAAAACAAAAGCAATAGGTAAGAGAAAACTGAAAAACTAAAAAGAGAAAGTGAAAGAACTGCAAAAGAACATATGGAGGAGGGCCCTTGAGTCCCCATAGGCATCTTAGAATAGAAGACTTAGACAGAAGATGCTGCTTTTAGCTTACTGATTCAAAGCATGAGTTGCTCTCCCCAACTTCCTTTCCTTATGATCATCCAGTAAGATACTATAGTTTAGACTGCTCAGCTTTCTTATCTAAATATTTAACATAAATACTTGCTTCAAACATGAAGAAGACAGAAGTTAGCTAGAAAAAAACACAAATTTCAGTTAGGGAGAAGGTTCAAACCTCTGAATTTTCCTAACTTGAGACTCTGAACTACTTTGATTGTATTAAGAACTTTGTTCTTATATATACTTTACAAAATAGAGAAATGAATCTTTAGGGCCATTATTATACCCGTATACCCATAGCTAAAAAATGAGTTAGTTGTTATGATTCATTGTGGCTGAATAAATCTCCAGTGAGAAAGGGGAGGAGGATGAGAGGTTAGTGATGAGAAATCATATTATAAACCACCCCCAAAGAGTAAATAGGAAAGACCTGGAAAGGATACAACAATATCTTACTCAGTAAGTACTGCTATTACTCAATAGAGAATCAGGAGCAAAAAGCAATATCTGACCCATTCTGCTCAGAGAGTCTCCACTTATAATAAAGAATTTTTAAAAAGAAACAAAAAAATAATTTGAACAAAACCAACCAACAAATACATCATTTAAGTCTTATAGTACATGCAATGTTTTGTCCCCATAGTCCTCTGCCTTTGCAAAGGAGAGAGAGAGAGAGAGAGAGAGAGAGAGAGAGAGAGAGAGAGAGAGAGAGAGAGAGAGAGATTTGTCATCTCTTCATTTGGTTCAATCTTGATTATTACAATTGTAGAATTTAATTTCTAGAAAGGATTATTAAGGGGACAATTTCTTAATACTGGAAAAGCAAATTTAGGTGATATATGGGAGTCATATGGGTGCATTAAGAACAAGTCTTATCAGACATCTCATTTTCTGTTTTACAGGATTATTAGGGTGATAAATCAAAAGAATGAAGTTTCAGTAAAATATTTAACAACCCTCCTCACAATATTTGGTGAACAACATAAAAATATAAATATTAGCTTACAGAAGGTGAATTTCTAAGGTCTAGAGCTGTACCCAAAAGGAAACAATTTATGAATTGTCATCAAACTGGATAGATGTCTATAAGTAATGAATTAGAGATCTGTTGTTGATCTGGGACCCCTTACTCTTCTCTTTTTTTCTATGCCTTCTCTCTCAGTGATGTTATCAGGTTCCATGGGTCCAATTACTATCTCTGTGTAGATGACTCCCTGATGGTCTCTAGTACCACAAAATCAATTGCCTAACACATCTTCCCAACTAGATATGCCATGGACATATCAAGTTCAACATGTCAAAAACAGAACATATTATCTTTCTCCCAACTTACCTCCTTTATTAACTTATCTACTGCTTTTGAAAGTACTTCAATCCTTCTGTCATTATTCTCAATATTAGAAATATCCTTGACACTTTATCCACTTATTTCTAGTCAGTTTCCACATTTTATCTAGTTTAACTTCACAATGTTTCTTGAATTTAAATCCCTTTCCATTTAGTTACTAACCTAATCATGTAGCTTATCACTTCTTGTCTAGACTATTGTGATAACCTCAAAAAGTAATTGGTACCCCTGCTTCCAGCCTCTCTAAAGCTGTTAATATAACCTTCTTAAAGTAGCAGTGTGGCTTGAATTGTCTCCTCAAGAAGTTTCAGTGCTTCCCATTTGTATCTAGGATCAATTACAAACTGAACTGTTTTTCTTTTAAAGCCTTTCACAATATGGCCCCAGGCTACCTTTCCAGGTAAATTGCACTCTATTCACATATTCTATAGTTCAGCCAAATCATCTTAATTTCTGTTTCTCTAACACTATTTTTCTAACTCAGTTCCTTAGCATTTACTGCCCCCCATGACTGAATGTACTCCTTCCTAACTTCTAACTTAAAATTCTCTGATTTCTTCAAGGCTTAATTCAAATTCCACCATTTATATCATTGATCCACTGAGGTAATGTCTCTGCTCATGAATGTTTATATACATACATGTACATGTATGTACCACATGTATTTGTGTGTATACATATATGTACATGCATTCATATATACATATACACATATGTGAATTGAACAGTAGATCAGAAGGATATAAGACAGAAAAAAGAATCTGAGTCTTTCTCTACCATCTTTATGCCCACTATTTAAAAGAAGTTTTTCACTGATGGAATCCTCACTGATCTCAGGAGAGAACTTTGGGTAACAACGGTGCTTGTTACATCTTAAAGATGTTTGCATCTACTGAGGGTGAAGGATGCACAGAACTTCTCAGCTGAAGCTTATTTATGTAATGCTAGAAGGTATCTTGTGTCCTCATACATTAAATCATTGACTTGCATAATGAGGATGACAACCTATCTTAGATAGTTAAACTCAGGTTTTCTTTATTGCTTAGAATTCTTGCCTGAACCCAAATTCTTCTTGAATATTTTTGATCCTGATAATGACTCACTTCCAATCTTGAACTGACTTAATCTATCCCCTGGATTCTATATTTTTAACTCTTTAAGTGAATCCTGATTGCCATGTCTGACAACTATTCCTCACCTCTATCAGCCTGGTCAGTTCCATGGCTGCATAAGACACACTTCTCAAGGTTAGGGTTAGGGTTTGAAAGATATTTTTCTCCTACTCTGAACTACCATCATGCTCAGCCTAAAATTGAGGTTGTAACAGGCTAAAACAACCATTATTAAAAAAGAATCTCAAAGTTGAGGAGTTATCTTTGTCCTCATTACTCATTGCTGAAATCCCCCTATAATATCCCCGACAGATGATTATACAAACTCTTCTTGACCATTTTCAGTTGGTACTCATTGCATCCCAAGGCAGTTCTTTCTTTTGTTGAAAAGCTGTAATCAGTTGTATGTTGAACCAAAAATCTACTTTTCAGCAATTTCTTCGCATGACTTCTAATTTTGTCCCCTGAAGCAACACAGGAAAGTGCAAAAAGTCCTTCAAATATTTGAAGGCAGTATCATGTCTCTCCTCAAAACTAAATATTTTCACTTTCTAAATCCATCAATCATATGATTTTTGAGATCTCTTTCTGTCCTCTTTGCCCTTCTCTGGATATGTTTCTCAACACATCTTTTAAAATGTGATTCCCAGAGGAGTCATCACTTCAGATTTTATACCTATGGCTAATGGCAGGCAAAGTACTTTCAATCTGTGAATGGAGGTAGAAAAAGAAACTCTGGAATGCTGGTTTGAAGAGTGGTACAGGAGGGGCTTCCTTATGCAGATCATCTGATACCTTCTAATTCATTCCAATGCAATATGCATTTATTGAGTATATAATGTGACCAAGAAAATACACTAGGCACCAGAAATATAAATATTTTTCAAAAATTCCTGAGATTACATTCCACAAAGGTGACACAGCATATAGGAAAAAAAGCTATTTTAAGAGGAAGAGAGCAATCACAGCTTTGGGGATCAGGTAGACTTCCAGTGACCTTAGAGAGTGGTAATTGAGTTCATCCTCAAATGAAATAGCATTTTAAAAGATTGAGGTGTAGAGAGGGAGCACATTCCACACATAGAAGAGACAATATGGAACATGGTACACAGGGAAGAGCAAGAAGGCCAATGTTGCTAGAATATAGAGTATGGGAAGGGGTGATAACTGAAATCAGCCTGATAGTAAAAGTTGGAGCCAGTTCATGGAGGACCAAAACTGACAAGCTGAAAAGTTCTTATCTTAACCTAGCGATATTAAGGAACTACTGCTTCTAGGTTCATGAAGCTACTTGTCAGGCATAGAGAGGTGATCAAGGTCTCCTGCTCATTTCCTAATTTTTAGCAGTTAGTGCTTTTTAAACGAATTGTCACATGGTAAACTTTACCTCCAACATGCAACTTACATCAGCTCATGTAGTGTTTGATGAAATTTACTGAAGGAAATAAATTTCTGAAGAGATGAATTGCAGTTTGTTCGATCAGATTTGGATAGAAGTTGTGAATGTTGTCCATTTCACCTTTGGATACTTCCAAATGAAGGGGAAACGCTTTTTGGTCTATCAAGCTTCTGTAATTCTTTGCCAGTCTTTTTCATACATGTAACAGTACCAGTTTCCCTATGAAGATCACCAGTAAAACTTCAGTAGCAATGAGATTTAAGATTAAATTGTTCCATCTTATACAGAAAACTACTGCCACCAATCCTTATCAGTGAATCAGCATCCTCAGTCCTCCCCTTTTCAAATGATTTTGAGGAGCATTAATTTGTCAGTTAGTAGATGCCTGGGCTTATAGAAAGCCTTTCCTGAATGTTAATCTACCCAGGACATAAGAGCCTAGATGGACAGTGTTTTCAACACCCATGGTTGGTTGCTGAAACAAAATTTCAATATTCTCAGTGGTCTTACACAGAGGTGCCTGTTGTTGGAAGATGGAGTGTGCTGATAGGGAAGCTCTGATGAATTGGTTTTCATATTTTTTTTTTAATTAAAAAGGATTCACAGTTGGTGATGTTGGCATATAGTAGTTATCTCAGGTTGGGCAGTCTTCTCGGCTATAAAAATATCCTGAGAATGATCTTGAGTTATTTTCTTAGAATAGGAGGCAAAAAAAAAAAAAATTTGTAAATGCTAAAAGAAAAGAAAGGAGAAAAACTATTTTGAACTTTTTACACCCATATTTCTCAGGCCATATATCAAAGACAATGATTACAAAGAAAGGAATTATAATAAGCCATGATTTACATAAAAGTTTCTACTATGCAGGTAAGACGTCTCCTCAAATGAAATTGAACTTTCAATTTCAGTACACAATATGTAGTGATGATACTAAGAGCAACAACAATGATGCCAACAACGGCTGGATTCATTATTTACCTTTACTAGGTAGAAATTCATTCATTAATAATACTCTGAACCTTGAGGTATTGAACAGTCAAGGTAAAGAACTGTCTAAAGGAAAAAAAAAAAAGATAAACCTGAAGAAGGCGGTGATTTTGTAAGGGGAAAAACGGATATGGTTTTGAGAGACGTTATAAAAGTAAAATAGATAAGGTTTAGCAATTGATTGGATATTTTTGATTGGTGAGAAATAGTAAAGAGTCAACTATATGTCTAAGATGATGAACCTGACTAACTACAAGGATATTAGCTTCCTCAAGGGAAATAGAAAAGTTGGAAGGAAGAGTGGGTTTAGGATCATTCTTTTTTGGACATGTTGAATATGAGAGTTGTGTGACTTATTCTTCTGGAGATGTTCAAATGACAGTCGGTCATGTAGATGGCTAAGTGGTACAGTGGATAGAGTGCTGGTCCTGGCATCAGAAGGGCTCAAGTTCCAATCTGGCCTCAAATACTATGTGATGCTGGGAAAGCCACTTAACTTCCGTTTACCTCAGTTTTCTCATTTGTAAAATGGGCATAATAATGGCATCTCTCTGTTAGGGTTGCTGTGAGGATCAAATGAGATAATTTTAAAACACTTGGCATAATGTGCCTGGCACAAAGTAGGTGCTATGCAAGTATTAGCTATTGTTATGATTATTATACAGAATTCAATATCAAGAGAAAGACTTGGATTTATAGATCTTAGAGTTATCTGTAAAGAGAGAACAACTGAAATTATAAATGGGTGAATGAGTTAATTAAAAATTATAGATTCTTGCAATACAAAAACACTACACTAAACACTGTAGACACAGGATGGGTAAAAGTGAAACAGTGTCTTCCCTTCAAGAGCTCACATTCTAATGTGAGGAGAAGTATGAGAGACAACAAAAATAGAAGAGTGGTACGCAAGGAAGGAACCCCCCCACACACTCCACAGAGATGGTGAATTACCTTGTTTTAGCAAGAGTAATTTTGATTTGATTAATGTAACCATAGTCAGAGGAAGAAAATAGGCAAGGGGTGCAATGCAACATGGGGCAGATTGTGTGATTATAATAACTGGTATTAATATAGGACTTTAAGCTCTGTCAAAAACTTTATATGTGTTATTTTCTTTAGTCCTCATAAGAGCACTATGAAACATTAACCATTATTATCTCCATTTTACATTTGATCTGAGGTCTTCTTCACTATAAGTCTAGACCTTTGTCCATCATTTTATCTAGTTGCCACTAGATACTGGACTTAAATAAAGGCTAAAAAATGGCTGGGTTGAATGTCTGGATGGGGAGTGAAGTATGGTCTCCTATAGAAGATAGATATTGATAGGTTATATCTATGTATTATATAATACACATACATATGCACATGTGTATATATACACACATACATGTATATATACATATAAATGTAAACACACAAATAATTTGTATTCATTCGTTCATCAATTAATAAACCTAAGCACTGAGGCAGGGATTCCAAAGCTGAGTGAATTAATTTCCTAGTGTCTGTGGAATAGTTTCTGAAGGAAGATTTTGGAGAGTGAAGGTCCAGGGTGGGGCAGAAATGGGGTAGCTGTCTGGAGGGCAAACGTCCAGGTGATACAGGTGAATTGAAGACATTAATAAAACATAGGATCTAGAGAGAGAAGGGAAGAAGGCTCAGGACCAAGGCTTGGAGTCAATTCACATTTATGGTGCTTGATATATGAGGCAGCAAAGGAGACTGAGAAAGGATAATCACACATATGGGAGGAAAACTAATAGAGAATAGTATCACAAAAAAGTCAGGGAAAGAAAGAGAGCATCCAGGAGGAGAGGATCATCAGCCATGTCAAAGAACACAGATAAACAAAAAAGTTTAAAGCCTGAGAAAGTTTACCAGATTTGGCAGGTAAGAGATCAGAGTTTAGGTCAAAAGCTAGAATATAAAGGACAGAACAGTGAGCCTGAACAGAGGAAGCAGAAGGCAGCTATACAAACACCTTTTCCAATTCTTTTGGCCATGAGAGATACAGAACCGTTTCCTAATTAATTATTCTTAAAAACGATGCAAAATCATTGTTGTTAGTCTTTCATTTTCAAAGATGACATCACAATGTCAGACTCAGAGTACGGTGTGTTTGGCTGTGGCTTATCACTCCAATATGAGTTTGAAAGGCTCTAAATCAAGTTGAACAAGTAACCAGTTAAAATAGTAAAATAGTGGATGATGGGTAATGTCTTGATTTGCCCTTGAATTGAATTTAAATTAGGTAGAGTTGCACAAAGTCAGCAGCCCCACTTTCTTCCAGAGGCATCAGTATCCAATGGCAAGACACTGACAATTGGCTGGGAAAGCAGTGATTGACCTTGACTTTTTCAATGTCCAATTGCACTCCACAGTGCCTGCTTGAGCCACATTCATGGCTGTTGGAACAAATCATTCTCATCTACTCATTATGCTGAGAGAAGTCTTCCCACATTTGGGGCAGACATCCCCTAACTCACTGACAGGTTTGAGGCCTGTCTGTTACCCTCATCCTGGGTTAACCTGTCTGTTGTGACAGTTTTATTGGGGTATGTCCACTGCACATGCTACAAGTGAGAGTTGGGGGACAGATGAGCAGCCCTGAAAAGATCTTTACAAGCCCTCACACAAGAGGTGCTAGTCCTCCCTGAGCACCCCATTCACTCCAGATAGCCCATGTTCTGTCCACCCAGAAGGTTTGGGGTAGAAGGAAGAGAGATAAATCTTCTCCACCTAGCTGTCTTTGGCCTCCTTCCTCCCCTACCATCCCCAGTCATAGGCAAACAGGACCCCTGGCATGACACCCTTTTGGGTTTAATATATGAATCATGTCAAAGGCCCAAGATGTCATACTAAAAGTAAGGAAGAAATATTGGTAATACTCACTGATTTTATTCGGGTCCAGCAGCTGTGGATGCAAGCAGTCTTTCTCTCACCTTTGTGCGTGATAGGATGGTACTTTTAGTCCCTTGCTTCTTCCTGGCTGATAGCATGTCTTGTTTCAATAAGCACTATCTTCATCACCCAGGTGAAGCTACTTATTGAAGTCTGAGGCTCCATTCACCCACTCATACTTTGTGGAAGTTTAAAGGTGGGGAGGAGCACAGTATTTGTCCCCTTCTCAAGTGTTCCACTGAAATACTGTTCAGTAAAATACTTTAGATCTTTTATACCATATTTTATATTTAACTGTACATGCACTAAAGTAAATCAGAAAAATAGCAATCAAACTTTTTTTGTGTGCCATGAACCCCCTTTGGCAGTCTGATGAAGTCTATGAATTTTATTTTCAGAATAACATAATAATACCAAGCATTTAAATGGTGTTTAAAGGCTTACAAAGCATTATACAAATATGATCTCATTTTATCCTCCCAGCAGCTTTTGGAGGGAGATGCTACTACTATTCTTATTTTCCAGATCAGAAATCTGATGTAAACAAATTCTATGTGATTTGTCCAGTGTAACATAGATATTAAGTGTTTGAAGAACAATAGAAATTCACATCTTCTTGACTTTATGATTAACACTCTACCCATAACTCCAACCAGATGCCTCATATTTATTCAAATGCATAAATTATATTAAATGCATCATGCAGCTATTGCAGTATTTAAAAAAAAAAAGTTAATGGACCTTAGGTAAAGAACTCTTGACTTAGAATAAAAGTACTTTGAGATCAGGCACATTTTTTAAAAATGTGAAGTATTTCCTCAGGCATGACCATGTTAACTTGAGGGACATAGACAAGCATTATCCAGATTTCCTCAAATTCCTAGGTTGATAATGAAGGAGCTTCCTCCTTGAAGAAGAGTTCAAGCCAAAATGACCTTTTTGTTTCCCATGTTTAATATGCCCTTGTATAGGTTGCTCTGTCCACTCTGAAAAGTTCTCCCTTCTCACATCCATCTCTTTCAATCCTATTTTTAAAATTGTGTCTTGTACTGCTCATATCTTGTTATGCTACAATATGTTATATATCATATATCAGACATGTTAATATCTGATTACTCTCCCCTCACCCTTTCTAGTTAGTATAGTAAATAAGTTTATAACTAACAAGTATAAAAATAAAAAAAGCAGCAGGTAAGATTGCAAAGGGGAACCTGGAAGTCACTTAGAGACTGTCCCAAAGAAGAGTATAATTTGCAATCCTAAATTAACTCAAAATGATGTCCTATTGCTGTTCGGGTGTTTTAGTCCCATCATGTATACATTTCAGAGAAGATCCAAACATCCAAAGAAAGACCAGAAGAACACCCAAAGGTATTGCTAAGTTTGAGATGATGGGGATTTGTTAATGAACCAATTATTGATGATAATTTTGAGGTGACTTGGGTATGTTAACAAGCTATCCCAAAGATGGCATGGATAAGAGTTAGTGTGGCCCCCACTGAAATCTCATGAGACCCCAAACTCCTATCCTTTCCAGCCCAATTCCATCTCTATCATATTTGTGCTGCTAAATGCCCCCAACTCTGATTTGGGGTTACATGAGTTGCTCTCTGTGTTCTGCCCCAATATCTCCTCCCCAGGCTACATGCCTTCTTCTACCACCTCATCCCCATGTCCACATCTCCTGCCTCTGCACCACTCCCTTCTTTATGCCATTTTTTCTCTGTATTTTCTGTGTTCTTTGCCCCTGAAGAGAGGGTACCCTATTAAAGTGTGATTGAAACATTACTCTCCATTGTCATCATGGTCTTTCCTTGTAAGAACTGGGTACACCTGCTCCAGTTTCATAAATCCATAAATTAATTAGCAATTCAAATTCCTAGTTATCTCAGCTCAAATCACCCCTCCTAAATGAGGCCTTTCCTGGTCTCTCTATTTATACCTTCCCCCTCTATTTATACCTTCTCCCACTCCAAAGTTCCTTGTATTCATCTTGCATGTATTTTGTGTATACTTTCAAGTGTCCACATGACTCTTTGATGGTATGACGATGAGGTTACATATTTGTCCTTGTATCATCAACATATCATACGTTGTACACATTGTAAGCCTCTTATCTAAACAACCAGACAAACACAATTCTTGCTTGTTGAGTTGCCTCCTTATAAACACTTTGTAAACACTTACTTGGTATATGGTGCTAGTGATCAATGGCAGAAACCTCATTGCATTTACAAAGTTATTGTTTAATATTGACTATGAGGTACCTGGAAAAGGGAGGAAGGTCTGTGGGGATTCTTATACATACATATCCATTGTCTTGAATAAATTGATCATATTTACCTAGTGGTGACCTTGGGGAGGTACAGAAATGGGAAATGTTTCTTGATCATAATACACCTAAATGTCAATGAATAAGTGTTAGCAGGTTCATGGCAATGGTAATGCCTGGGCATCCAACTGGCAACATGGAACCACTGGGCCCAGAAAGATAACAATGTTTGTAGGGGGAGAGGGTGCATTGAATAATGAGGAATGGAAGGGGAGGGACAAGGTAGAGAATAATGAAGTTGTGGAAGAATGGATATGAGAGGAAGAAACTAGAAAAAACTTGCTTTACCTATATGTCATTTTTGCCTAAGGTTAGTTGTTCCTGCCAAGAAGCAAAGAACAAAACTTTTTGAATCAGGAAATGAAAATCCCATGCCTTGTATATCCCACCTAGAAGAGCAATCATGTTAATATTCAGCCAATTTAATTATCCAGTAGAATTGAGGATGGAGTGAAACCTCCAGGACTCTGAGTCAACAGTTCCCACCCTTTTTCTAGAGAGTCAGTATATTTGCCAATTACTTATCTATTTGGTATTTAGTAAATTGAGAGATAGCATGGTGTAATGCCTAGACCAGACTTGGAGTTGGGAACACTTGTGTTCAAGTCCTCTGATTGATATATCCTAGCTATATGATGATAGACAAGCTTCCCCAAACTCTTGAGTCTCCTAAGCAGTTCCTTAAGACTTTATATTACAGACAAATTGCAGATGGTGGGAATTTCCATTCTAGAAGATCTCTACATGGATGAAATCACAAGTTTAGACCTGTCACAAAGCACCATTCATTATAATTATTTTTTATTATCTCTTATTTTTCTCTCTTTGCCATCATTTTTCTTCAATCAGGAGATTTTTGAAATTCTTTTGACTCACATTAGGAAGTTTCCAGTGGTTTCATGGAAGAGATAGTGTTTGTTAATTAGGAACCAACTTTTTTTTTTCCTTTGAGAATACCAGACTAATGACAGGTGGGTAGGCAGGCAGGTAGGCAGCATCAGGCCCTTGGTTTCCTGTGATAAGTGAATACTGACTAAGAAAGGCCTAAGATAGAGTGCACAAGTAAAGCCCAGATGGCCTTTCCTAGAGCATTTCACAAATAAATCACAAGTTTATTTGCAACTACATCATAAATCAAGGTGTTTATTTACACCTCAGAAACTGTGAGCAATTCAGCCACTAGGGCCCAAAGGAACTGCATCAGCACTGAAATTATATATTTTAACACAGCAAACTTTTCTCCGTTTTGAGCATTTATGAAAAAAGAAATTTTTACAAATAAGAACATTTTTGAAAAGAGCTCACTGTTGAGGGGAGGAAGAGGAAATAAGTACTCACTGACACTCACATTCTATGGAAATGTCCATCCTGACCCCACAGTCTGTTGTTGTTTCTTCCTCTAACACTAGTTCTCTCCCACTTATTTACTTTACAATCTGAATTCCAATACACACAAGCACACACACACGCACACACACACACACGGTATAACACACATGTTATTTTACAACAAAGCAATTTATGATGTCATTAGTCTCCAAAGTGTAAAATATTGTTTCCCCCACAAAAGCAGAGGGAGAACAGAGCTTGTAGGCCATGCTTAGATCCCCTTTAAAAGCCATTTCCCCACAATGAAATTATAATGATGTTTCCCTAAGATGCGTAATTTGCTGATTTATCTGTGTTAATCAGGTGGACTTTGGAAACTTTGAACAAAATGATTCCCAAGCTGACCAAGTTTCCAACATTCAGGTGCCTAAGGCAACGGAGAGAAAGGTAGCTATGGGAAAAAAAAAAAAACACAACACTCCACAGAAGAACTGTTCATATTTCAGTGCCTCCTCTGAATCAGGATGTAATTCCCACCTGTTTAAGTAAGAGGCCAGCTATCTCATCTTAATTCATGGAATTATAATTGTTCATGAATTCTGACTCATGCATTCTTTCCTATCATTTCCTATCATTTCTTTCTGACCATGGCTGCATGTGCTCTCCATCAATCAATCAATTGATCAATACTCAGCTGATGGATGGTTGAGACTCTTCTCCCAAATATTTATAGTTTATTAGCTAGGCTAACAAATGACCACTTAGAATGGCAATGATTTTATACTAATTTAACATAATTAATTTTATACAGTAATGGTGTTGTATTTGCATTACACTGTCTCTAATGACTTATTAAAGAAATAATTTAGTGATTGAATAAAAACAAATCCAGAAACTATAGTGGGTAGCTTAGGAGATGAGCAATGCTCCTAGGGAGTGATGACTTGTGTTGGGATGCCCCAATACTTAAGGTTTTAAGGTTAACAAGAAAGAGTCCTTCCTTCTTCTATTCTCGCTTATAACAGGTAGGTGTAATTCAGAAAATGAAGTATATTCCCTATGTGCATGTACATAATTAGACATCGTTAGGACCTAACTGCATTCAATACCTTTCAAAGATTGTTCTTTTTCCTACCAGCTAAATATGCCAAAAGCAACCTCGATCACTTGGCACTCTAATGGTTGAGGCTACTTTAAGGTCACCATTTTTCATCCTCCTAAATCCACGTTTCCAAACTTGCCTCTGGATCATGGAACCTTCAGTATGATGCCAGTGGACTGAGAAAGTACAGAATCAGACAGTAAAGTTTGGGTGATAACACCTATAGACCAAAGCAGTCGCTATTTCATCTCTCTCTCTCTCTCTCTCTCTCTCTCTCTCTCTCTCTCTCTCTCTCTCTCTCTCTCTCTCTCTCTCTCTCTCTCTCTCCCCCTCCCTCCCTCCCTCCCTCCCTCCCTCCCTCCCTCCCTCTCTCTCTCTCACTCTTAGTTTGGTCAATGCTGCCTGTCTTTGGTTTTGGTTGGGGTCATGTAGTAAAGGACTACCATCAATACTGTTTGAGACAATTCACTAATTCCACCTTCCCAAGTACTTTCTCATTCTTCTATGATTAGACATCTTAGAACAGAAAGAAATCAGCCACCTAGAACATTATGTCTTCATTACTGGTTAACTTGAATATCCTGATTCAGTAGTACTAGAGTGTGAGTGAGTGAGTGTGTGTGTGTGTGTGTGTGTGTGTCTGTGTGTGTGTGTGTGTGTGTGTGTGTGTGTATTTGATGAGAGGGAAAGATAAGAACTGGAAGGGAAAGAAGCTGTCTTTTGAACATTCATTGGCTTTGTAAACATTTCACAAGTACATGGTGGTAGAGGTGTGGGGTTGGGTTTATCGATTTTCAACAATGGAAGTTCCAAGGATTACTTAGAAATTGTGTCTAAATGATCAGCAGTTGAATGGACATGGGGGAAGGCCTAGTTAGTTTAATCAATTTGGGCAGTTATATTTAATAACTGAGAATCTAAAGTATATTTTTTCTTGTGAGTAGTCCAGAATGCTACTCTATCCTGAATAAATTCAGATGAAAAGAGCCAAATCTATTCTGTGAAATATCAAAATGCAACCTCTTAAACCAGGTGTAGTTCTTTCTTTTCATGCATAACACATCTGATTCTTGGACTGAGGGGAAACAGTATATTATAAAATAACATCCTCAGATTCACTTTGGTACAGTAATATACACCACAATCCAAGCCATAGCATTAGTCTCAGCCTTCCTTGGTGCTTTCCAGTTATCATACTTGAAGTTCACAACAGATTTTATTTCACTGGAATAGAGTACAAACTTTTCTCCCCATCCTCTGAGGAAGATGTTTATTAAATGATAGCTTAGAGTGTAAATGAAGTTTGTGAGAGCTGATATCAAAGATCTCAACAATCCATGCTTCTTTGAATTGTTCCACTAAGCACAGATGACATCCTTATCAAATTGAAGAATGCATGAAGCTTGAAGGGATTGCAGACATACCATAGGACAGGTGAGGGAACATAAATTGTTTCTGTGGGTCAGAACAGTGGGTACACTCTAAATAAATGAAACGTAATAGAGAGAATTGCAAAGACATACACTTAGATTTTTTTAAAAAAAAACAACAACAAGTACAGGATTGATAGGTAATATTTCTTCTAAAAAGGATCTGTGAACTTTCATCTGGAAGCTACAAACGCAATATAAAACAATGCTGTGACACAGGAGCCAAAGAGTAAAGGCAACCTTTGGCTATATTAACTGAGGTATAGTTTCCTGAACAAAGAGGTGATATTCTCACTGTACTTTGATCCTATTAGACAACATCTGGAATACTGTTTTCAGCTCTGGGCCACACTTTTTAGAAAGGAAATTGACAAGTTACAGCTTATAAAGATGCGAACAACTATTTTTCTAGGAGAAGGTCAATGGAAGGAATCAAGAATATTGCTCTCAGAAAACAGATGACTTCTGGGGTTGGAAGGATGGAACGTGAGAGCTATCTTCAAGTATTTGAAAGTTTGTAAAATTGAAAAGGGATTAAAATCATTTTGCTTATTCTCAGAAGATGGAACTAGGAGGAATGGGTCATTATTGCAAAGGACATTTCAGATGGTAGAATGATTTGTTGAAGAGCAGAATGTGTTGCCCTGGAAACTAGTGAATTCCCTGTCACTGTAGATTATCAAGTGGAGACCAGATGATCACCTTTGGAGATTCTAAAGAAGGAATGAATTGGTCTAGATAATGTCTTAGAATCCTGTTGAGCTCTGACTTTTTTTCCCATGTGAATCTGAACCTTATTGGACAACTATGAGACAAATAATCTGGAATAACTTTCATTGAATTTTTAGACTGGTAACTCCTGACTCCGTTACACAATGCCATTATCCTTTGGAAGGGCACTGGTATGTTTGCCAAATGCAAA
Source organism: Notamacropus eugenii (assembly GCF_028372415.1). Classification (NCBI taxonomy): domain Eukaryota; kingdom Metazoa; phylum Chordata; class Mammalia; order Diprotodontia; family Macropodidae; genus Notamacropus; species Notamacropus eugenii. The sequence continues at coordinate 545,159,047 of NC_092872.1, read as the reverse complement.
TAATTCTGTACACGTTTTATTAAAATGTTTCTTACAAAAACCATCTAATTATTTTAGGTTATATCATGAAAACCCATGATTTGGAGGCTTTCCAAGATCATGCCAGTGGAATACAATTTCTTATAAGATTTCCCAACTTGGAAAGGCTTCAGATGACCTGCTATTTTTGACAAGTGAGGATCAGATTATCTAAGGGCCTAAAAACCCAACACCAAAGAACTGACCAATTGGTAATGAACATCATATTCACAAAAAATATCCCAGGAAAACAAAACAAAAACATCTTCCAAGGTGTGGAGAGTGGGAGACTGCAACATTGTTGGTAGTGGGGATATTTATGCTGATAAAAACACAGATTTTGTAAAATATTGAATTACGTATTTTAGCAGTAAGCATATTTCAAACAGCCAGTCACTCTTTATAATAAACATGAGGTGAAGAAAATTAACTTTTGTTTAATTTTCTGATTTCTATTACTAAAGAGCAGTAGAAAACTTTAATTATTTGGACAATTCAAGTAAAAAGCCCCACTTTTTTCTTCTTTGATTTGGATTTTTAAGAAAAAAACTTCCCTCCCACCCAGTTTTAGATACAAAACACCTTGGAGTCTCTTCTAAATTATGACAAAATAGGCCTGAAATAAAAGAAGATTCAATTTTGGAGCTAAAATTTCTGTTTCTTTTTTTTTAAGTTTTCTTTGAATAATATGTATATCCTTTAAGATGCCTAAAAGTTTCTGAAATTTGGGACATGAATTTAACCTTTATATTCCTAGGAGTTTTCCTTAAAGTATGAGGGAAATAAAATCTTAGAGAAACTCATATGCTGCTAGTAAGAACTGTAGGCATGTGCATGTCTTGGAGGGACCAAATAGCAAGTTTATGTAGTAAAATGACAGGTTAGACCTCCAGTGAGATGGAATGGTAAAGCCTAATGTCCCTCACTCTCCCTCATCATTAAGAAAATGCTCATTCATTCTATCCCTTGTAGTAACGTATTTCACTATGTAAAGTTGTACATTCTCTCTGAGGGCCCATAAGTTTAAAAGCAAAGAAGTACTAGTACCCATGTGGTAAAAAGTGAAAAGTTTGAAGGAGAGGTAATAAAATATAGTCCAAACGTCTTCCCCCAGACAGGGAGACAGCTGCAGTCTACAGAGCCAACTCATTTAGGTTTGAGGGAGCTCTAAAGTATATGGTACAACAGAATGGCCTTTGAGTTAGAAATCTGGGTTCAAGTTCAGACACTGGAATTTATTGTTTGTGTATCTCTAAACCTCAGTTTCCCTATTTCTATACCTGTTATTTTATTTATTTTTTGCAGGGGAGGGGAGGAAGGTTGGAGGTATATTACCTATATTATAGGATTATTGTGAGGGAGATATTTTGCAGACTCTAAAGCTCTATAAAAATATCGTATATGTGGAATATGATAAAGACAACAAATGTTTGAAGCATGCTATTTTTAAGTGTGGTGAGCCAAAGGCCCTCAGTAAATAATGGAGGTCAGGCTGTCAAACTTTACTCAAACTTCTTCAGGTTCATGTGTGTGTGTGCACTGGGAAATTTTCTTCCAGGATATCCAGGAGCACTGCAGACCCAGGTTTGCCTCAGTTCAGTGAGTCTGTGAACCCAGGAGTAAATAAACAAAGGAACAAAAAGAACATTGGGGAGCCATGGGTGGGGTCCTAAGCTGGAAGAACATCTCTTGTTCTCCAATCATGGGCCTATGTTGTAATTGACACGAAATGACAGTCAATGCCCAAAAGATATAGTCATATTTCCTGGTGTTTGGGGCATGTGCTCAAGGTAGATTACTGGTGGTAATCATCATATTCCATCTGGTTCTATCATCTCTCTTCTTAGCTAACAAGGTGAAAATCCAAGTTGGTCATTAAGTTAAAATTGCTTAAGGGATCTTGTTGTGAGATCATGACTTTTCAGACCAAAACTACATACTTCAAGATGATTCACAGTATCGATGGTACTAAGGAGACAATAAAAAGACTATTTATGACAAGATAAAGGCTAGCATGAATGTTACTATTGTATCAGCAAAGAGGCAAATGATTGTAGAAAGAATTCATACAGTACCAGAAAATAGAGAAAAGCTATTATTCAGCAATGTTAACCACCAATACCCATTTATTTCAATGGAGGAAAAAAATGCTTTGTATTATGTATGCGTCCAAAAAATTTACTATTGAAACAAATACAGTGTATGGAGCACTAGTTTTATAACTTCAGGCAAGAAAGACAACATGTGAGCCCTAATTACTAGAAAAGTCTGACTAAAGGATGCAGATGCCAACACCTATTGCATAAGAAAGCATTTTTTTTTTTGTTTTGTTTTCTGTGGCTAAACCCTTAGTAAGCAACTGCACTGAAATATGCTAAGACACTTTTCTTACCCTAGTTACTGGTGAGCCCTAAGAAAAGCTACAGTCTGTCACTACTTTTGTTTCCATATAAAAATTTGGTGTGAGCTTTGATGGTTCATTTACAGTTTTTATTCACAAGATGAAGGTCTTGGGGCAAGTAGTAGTTGCCTTGTAACCTTTACATGCTCACAGAATGAAAATCAATTCCTCTTCACACATGATGAACACCCTTTCTCATCAAGTTTGCAGATAGTGGTAGTTGATTCACCAGAAGGAAAAAAAAATACTTACAAGACTTCCTGTACTGTATACGTATGTGTATTGGTATAGTTAAAACAAAGTGTGCGTATGTATATATGTATATGCATGTTTCTAGATTAATAAAATACAGTGCTGCTTTTCCTCCTCAGGTATGCACATTATCTCACCTGTTACCTGTGGTGGATTTATCACATACCAAGGAGAAACAATAGCATCTCTTGGATGACCCATTTCCCTGAAAACTCCAGTGACACCTAGATATTCAAGGTACATGGACATGTTGGGTTGTTGCCCATGCAAAAATATTTCAGCCCTTTGCTTTGTACAGGGTTCATATTCCCCCTGCTCTGTTCCTTCCAATCTCCCCAAGATTATAGAAGATGATACCAATGGAAAATGGTCTAGAGAGGTATAGAACCCCCTGAGGCTTAGGAGAAGGAATTCCTAACTTGGCAGAACTTTCTGTTGCATACTCCTTCTTGAGAGACCTCCCTGGTAATTTATTACACGTGGCTAGACAATTTTTACCTCCAGGGTAAAGGCCAAGCTGGGGGAGAAACATCAAGGTACATAAGCCAGCTCTGGAGCAACTGGGTCTAGGAGCCCCAGTGACAAGTGCGGAGCACCTCAGTGCCTTAGTGTGTATCTGGAAATTGAGCACCCCAAGGTGTTAGCAGCTGCTTTAGCTCAGACTTCACCCTCAACAGCTGGGGTATTCTGTCACTACATCATTTAACCTGTCAGCATGAACAACAAAGCAAAACTAACCTATGGTGTATAGTCTCTCCATATAAATACAGTGTGTATATATATACATACGTATACTCATACATATACAAATACCAACCCACAGACAAAGCATTTTGAACAGCTGAATAGCAATATGTCAACAGATATCAAAAACAAGTAGTCATCCTTGAATTTTCTTTTTCTTCCATTCCCAGAAGGTCAAGTGAGATGCCATGATCCTTCAGTGCTCAGGGTAACTGCACAGCCATCATGACTTGCAAGAGGACTCCATCAATTACAAAGGAAGGCAGGAGCTGTCAGACACTGGAGCAGAGTTTGAGAAACAAAGTGAAGTTGCAGACAAAACCGAAATCTGGAGCAATCGAGGCCTAGTTGAGAAGTACAGTGACCATAAACTGCAGTCTTCTGATCTGATTTTTTTTCTTTTTCTTTTTCCAGTTGCTATGGCAACTTGGTAGGAGAGCTTCAGATGTCAGGAGTTCTTACAGCCCTGAATGATGGAGAATATGCAGAGTTAAGCCAAAGAGATCGCAATTTGATTCCCAATGTTTTAGCTACACATTTGATAATGTTCATAATCAAGCGTAAGAGACATACTAATAAAAAGAGACTGTCTCAATGCAATCCCCATTTGTGAACAATGTTTTTACAAAGAGAAGGAAAGTTATCACGCTAGACAGAGAGCAAGAGAGACAGAATCTACTATTGGCATTTTGGGAAAGGTCAATAATAAACTCTTCACTTTAGACACACAGCTAAGATCATCACCGCAACCCCTGGTACTCAAACTTTAGCAACAACACTGTGTTCTATCATCTAAATGGTTGAATAAAAAGTTATCTTTAATGGTTTGAGGGTTAAAAGTCTCCAGGTCTGTGTGAGCCCCAGGGTTGTATGCTGGGTTCTGTGCCAGTTAACCTTGTCAGCCAAAAGGAAAGGGTAGTGTGCTCTTTAATATTACCATTGGTATGAAGATGAGAGGGAATAAGCTAAGACACTGACTAATATACAGAGGATGCTGATTGATTAGAATGTTTCTGGAACAAAACTAAGAAGATGGCATTTGATGAGAATGAATATAAAATTTCATACTTGGGTTCCTACAATTCAACTTCAAAAAAGCAAAATTAATATGTCTAGACATAAAAAAAAAAGATCTGGGATGGGGATAATTCTGTAGCAATATTCATAGCTTTGCAAAAAAAAATTTACACAGATCTCATTTGATTCTTATAGTACATCTATGCTACAGGTATAGTTATTATTCACATTTGAGATGTGAGGATGAGGAAACTGAGTAAGAGGTCATGACTTGCCATGGGTCATACCATTAGTAAATTATCTAAGACAGGATTCAAACTCAGGTCTTTCTGATTTCATATTGGGTACTCTACTACACCACCTAAATTCCTCAATATTAATAATAACAATAAGAGTACTTATAAAGCATCTCTATGTGGCAAGTATTGTGCTAAGTGTTTTCAAACATTATTTCATTTGATCTTCACAACAAACATGGAAGGTAGGGGATGTTGTTATCCCCATTTTACACTTGAGGGAAATGAGGCAAACAGATTAAGTGATTTGTCCAAGGTCACAGTTGATAAGTATCTGAAGCTCAATTTGAACTCAGGTTTTCTGGATTCCTAGGCCAGCATTCTATCAGCTGTACCACCTAACTGAATTAAAAGAGACAAATTGTTAGGAGCAATGGAATGGTTGGTCCAACTGTACTCTTCCTTGGTCAGAACACTTTTGAAATTCTTTGTTCAGCTTCAGGCTTCACATTTTAGGTAATGAAGTGATAAGCTTGAAGGCAACCTAGATGGTAAATAATTATTTTATGACATTGTTATATAAATAATCCTTTTGTAAGAAAATCTGTTGAAGGAATAGAGTGTATTTTAAGCTATGAAACAGAAAACAAGAAGTGGAGGCATATGATAGGTTTTTTTTAAGTAATCATAGATCTGTAATGTTTAAGAGGGTTTATTTTGTTTTTCCTCTTGGCTTCTTAGAGGACAGAACTTGGAAGCAAAAGTGGGATTTCAATGGGAAGTACAAAAAAGTAGAATGGGCTAAACTGGGAGATGTGGGTTCTCTCTTACTGGACAGGTCTTCAAGCAAAGGCCAGATGACTACTTCTTGATCATGGCATAGAGGTGATTTTTCTGGAATGGGTTGACTACATCACTTCTGATGTCTCTCACAACCCAAAAATGCTCTGACCCTGTTATATTCTAACACTTAGATTCTCGATTGTCTGTGTTCTACTAAAACCCCAAATCTTTTATCACATAAACTCCTGCCAAGCCATGTTACCCACAACCTGTCCTTAAATCACTGATTATCTATATCTAGGCATAAGCCTTTGCATTAATCTTTTTTTCATTTTACCTTATGGATTTCATTCAGTCAATAGAATTAAACATTGAAAAGCTTCTTAGATCCCAATTCTTTCTCTGAATGCAAAATCTATCCCCCCCTGACTTTTTGTCACTAGAAAATTTGATAAATGTGCCATTTATTCTTTCATCTAAGTTATCAATAAAAATGTTGAACAAACCAGCCTTCAGAAAGAACCCATCAGCTTTCTGTTTGAGGAATTCCTCCAGGGTAACACTGAACCAATAATGATCTAAGCTTTGTTGTGAAGAGCTTGCAACACTTACGAATCCACTTAACTTGGGATATTCAGCTTGCATTGCATCACATTTTCTACAAGGTTATATATGAGACTTTGTCAAACACATTTCTGGAATCAAAATACATCATAGCTATGTCATTATATTGCTCTACTTGCTTAATCATCTTACCAAAGATGGAAATGAGGTTAACCTTGTATTATTTGCTCTTAGTGAACCTAGGTAATAAAGATGTTTTGTTCCCATTTTGCAGATGATGAAACTAAGGCCCAATGAAGCCAAATGAGTTTTTCAATGTCAGACAGATAGTTAATGGTAATGATAATGGAGTTCACATTTAAATATTGTTTTAAGATTTGTAAAATTTTGTATGAATTGTCTCATTTGATTCTCACAAATATGGGAAGTTATTTTATTTTCCTCATTTAATGAGGAGCTAAAGACTCTGGCAGATTAAGTGATTTGCTCAGCATACCACAGCTAGCAAATGTCATATATGAGATTCAAAACAAAATTTTCCGGACTCCAAGTTCAGCAGTACTACACTATGGGCTTCAACAGCTTAAAACTGCACTAAGACTTTTGAGATGCTTTGTAATCTAAAACCAAGACTAAATGTTAGGTCTTGTGACTTTCAATCCAATTTGATTTTGTGTTCATTTGGTATAGAAATCTGAGAGAACAAAGGGTTTAAGAATGTGGCCCTCACTCCACAGCACAGAAGAGGAGAATTAATCTGAATTTTGCCATGCAGACATATTTTATTATGATACTTAGGAATTTAGTTCTTTCTTTTCAGTTTTGTGTGAACAGATAAGTTCTTTGTTTGAGACTGGCAACTACAGGAGTGGTGCATGTCTGAAATTAATGCACGTGTTATCCACTGCTCTAGCAAACATTTAAAAACTTCGGAAAATCAACATTTTGGCTCTTGAATCAACATCAGTAAGAGTACAGGATAATTTAGCAGAATCAGCTTTAGCAAAATAACAGGAACATTGTTTAGGTATCAGTAAAAGTGCAATGTTATCAAGGATCATGTGATTCACAAAGATTTGAGAAAGTCTATGGTCACTCTTGCTCACCTTCCAGAGAAGCTCCTTATGGCAGGAAGAAGAAGAGGAAGAAGAGGAAGAAGAGGAAGAAGAAGAAGAAGAAGAAGAAGAAGAAGAAGAAGAAGAAGAAGAAGAAGAAGAAGAAGAAGAAGGAGAAGAAGAAGAAGAAGAAGACACCAGTTAAAGACAAGTATGGATTTGTGAACTTGTTCCATTGAGACTAGGGGGAAAAATGTGGTATCATCAAAATTAGTGAGCTTCAAATTTCATAATAAACAAATGAACAGAAAACTTGTCAGGAAGATGCAGGCTCACATATTGTCTCCGACACTTACTCCAGGACCTCATACAAGTCACTCAAAATGTTAGTGCTTCCAGGCTACTCCTAGCATCTGAATTAAAAAGCTTTAGCATATTTGTACTGACAGAAGTTGTTTCTTCTGGAGAATTCCCTATACCAATGAAATTGCAGATCTAAACAAATGAAACAGAAAGACAAAAAAAATTCAAAAATGAACAAGGAAAATACTGACTTTGAAGTCTGGAAACCTAAGTTCTGACCTTACCATTATTCTACTTTGTGTATTATCTTGGAAAAGTCACTTCCACCTTCTAGGTCTCAATTTCCTTCCCTCTACAATGAGGGGGAATCAGGTTAGGTGATTTCCAAGGTCCCTTTTACCTTTCATCTTGAAAGAGTCTAGGATTCTACCTGTATTTTATGACCACTAAGAATGCTGACAGATACCTATGAGAACTTGTATGAAATAACGAAGAAAGAAGTGAGTAGGAAAAGGAGAGCCATTATACAATAATAATATTGTAAAGACAAAAGACTTGAGAGCTTATTAATGCAATGATGAACCATAATTCCAGATGACCAATGAAGTATGCTGCCCACTTCCTGACTAAAAAGTAATGGACTGAAGGTGCAGAGTGAGACATAGAATTTTGGATATGGACAATGAAGAAATTTGCTCTGCTTAAATATCCCTACTTGTTACAAGCCCTGCCCTTGCTCCACCCCACCTCTTGCCAGTTGGGGAGAAGAAAAAGGAGGAGTAAGAGAGAAGAGAAATACTTGCTAATTGAAAAATATAAAATATTGGCATTTTTTTTAAAGCTGTTAGAGTGGGCATTCCACACTTATGCTTCCAACCATGCCTACTTTGCCCAAGAGTACTATAATTCAGCACTGTTGAAGAGTAGGTCTCCCCTCTGATACCCACCCCCTTAGTTTTATGAAAGGTACATTTTTTGGCCATTAGATCTATATACAGTCAAGGAATTATCTTCAGGCTATATTCTGAAAACATTATATGTAGTCCTACAAAGACAAATGTGAGCAAGAATTTCTGTCTTTATTAAGTTTGTCTCATCTTTTTCCTCATGCACCAGATAATGGTTAGTTAGATGGCACTTTAGTTTCAAAAGGCTAGAGTTAGAATCAATGCTAATACAGTTAGCACATAGGCTAACTACTGATGACTGATTATACTGCTAGGCTATACTTATAGTATATCTACAGTCAATTCTGATGTGCCACAGTTATAACTATGTTTATAACTGCAACCATGTAACCACATGCTAACATTCAGCCCATATATACAATGAATAGATGGGAAACACTTACATAACACACAATACAAATTACTGATCTGTCTTTATACTCAATCTGTGATAGTTATAAGTGCCTTATTATAGGCAAGGATCTAAATTGTCTTATATCCTTTCTAGGGATTAATTGGATTTACAACACAATTATGATCAAGATTTGTGATCTCATCTTTGTATACAATCTGAATCACTACAGGTATAGTAAGAAGCACTACAGTCATTACAGACACTATAGATTTCTAAATAGACTCTGCATACTATAGGGCAATGACATTGACTTCAGTTCCTGAGGAAAAAAAAATATTGATCAATAAAGGGATGGTTGGTAGAAGAGGAAGTGATAACAAAGACCCAGGAGGATTTCATCAATGGTAAATCAAGCAAGACTAATCTCATTCCATTTTTCGACAGGATTAATAAACTGGTAGATGAGGGGAAGGCTGGTGATGTAATTAAACAAAAATGTTTATAAAAAATCTCATGCTAGTTTTGAGGACTTAATAGATCAGATTACATAATAATGGAAAGAGATGATTGGATGGCCAGACTAAAAGCGTAGTTGTTAATGGTTCCATATGGCAGGAATTCTGACAGGAATTGTGACAGGAATTCTCGAAAGGAGTCTTCCAAGGATATGTGCCTGACTATGTTCTGTTTAATATTTTTTACAAATGGCTTGGGCTAATATATACATTGCAGTCTTATCAAATTCACAGATGCCAAAAAAAAAAAATAGCAAAAGTGGCTACCACACTAGATAATAGAGTCAGGATCCAAAAGGATCTTGACAAGCTAGAGTATTGTACTGAATTCAAGTGAATACACTCGGGTAAAACATCAATTTCCTCCAAGTAACACATGGTATTTATTTTTAGACAGCAGCTGTTCAGATAACGATGTGGCAGTTAGTGGACTACAAGATCCACATAAGTCAGCCATGTGATATGACACCTAAAAGCTAATGTGATTTTGGGATACATTAAGAGTGGTTCCCAGGAAGAAGGGAGCTATAACCCTACTGTACTTCATCCTTATCATACTTCATCTGTGTTCAGTTCTGGGCACTATGGTTAAAAAAGAACATTGATAAAATGGAGAGTGTTCAAGGGAAGTACATCAGGATATGAAAGTATCTTGAGTCTATGTCAAGTGGAATCATTTAAGGAAAATGTTAAGATTGGAAAAAGACTTGAAAACTAGGTTGAGACGGGCAGGAAGGATCAGGGAATTATAGATATTAAGCATTTGAAGAGTTGTTATGTGGAGGAAGAATCAGATATTTTTTTCCCCCTGTTTGGACCCAAAGGGCAGAACCAGGAGAAAAAAGGATAAAGGTATAAAGGAAAATATAGGTTATAAGTCCTCCAAAGTGTAATGGGCTGTTTTGAGAGTTGGTGAGTTCCCCCTTCTTTGCAGTTTTCAAGTAAAGCCAGGATGACTACTCACCACAGTATGGAGGGATTCATTCTTTTAAGGGTTGAACTAGATTATGTCTGAAGTTCCTTCAAACTCTCAAATATTACTCTGAGGTTTGCCAAGGGTATATAGCTAGTGTCAAAAATCAGAGAAATTTTGAATCCTGGTTTCCCTAATACCAAAACCACCACTCTATTTCATATACCAAGCTACCTCTTTGTGCAGTTATTAAGATAAAGAAATCATCGTAGGGCAGAAAATAAGAGCAGAATTAAATTGCAACATTGTGGCTATGTAGCTTTTTGTAGATACACTAATGCAAACAGAATCTTAGTTCAGATCTGCATGGCTGCTTACTTATCAGATATCTCACAGTCAATCAATTGTTGATCTACTGCTGAATGGATGACAAATAATTTAAACAATTGTTCAATCAACTGTTTTTTGTCTGAGAAATGAATGATCAGGATGACTATTCAAACAGCTTACTCATCTTAAAACTACTCAAAGAAATAGAGTCTGAATACTCTTTTGGTTATCTGGGGCATTTCAAGTGCTATTAGTCTTTTTTACTCATACAAAATAGTCTCTTTCCCTACTCTCAATTTATGAAATGCAGAAAAATTCTTTTAATAGTCTCTTTTGAAAGAGAATTCTCTTTGATATTTTATTCTCATTAAGAATATTTCAATGACATCCCAAATCTGAGATTATAAAGAGTATAACAACAAAGTTCATTTGTCAGTATCCATCACAAGGTGTCAAAGTTTGATGCAACCATTCATGTCTGTAGAGTGCCCCTCATACCTCCCACCCCCAAAATTTATATTATTCTCATAAGGAGGAACCAATTAAGCCAAAACACTAAAATTTAATTTTATTCCATTTTTTTTTGAAAGAGATGGGAGTGATCAGAATAACTAAATAAAGACTGGCTTCCCAAGTTTAACTTTCATATAGCATAAGACATTTCATATAGCATAATACAGCCAGCCTAGATCTCTCAAAGAACAAAGCTAAAATAATTCAGCAACTTTTACGTGTCAGGAAGACTTTTTTTTTTTTTTCAATTAGAGGTAGTCATTTGAAAAACACCTCTAAAGTTTTTTAAAAATTTCAAACTTAAGTCATTTCCTTTATAAGAGGAAAATCTGTAAAATTTGGTGGGCAAAAAAACTGTTTTTTTCAAAAAATGAACTTGAAATTTGAAGGAAAAAAA